>NC_092048.1:140101329-140198622 GCF_003086295.3 Arachis hypogaea
TTTTTATGCCTGTTATTTAAAAATAATATTTCTCTCTTTATGTATATAAAAATATAATTAGATATTAGCATAAAAAAATTTATATTAATAGTTATATAATGAACTCAAAAATATTTTAAAAAACTTAATAATTGAATATTGATTCTAATTTTTAATCATAATATTAGTATTATCTCTAAATTATATGTAATAAATATTGAAGGAAGATAAGTAAAAATATAGATTAAAAAAATAAGTAATAAAAATTTAAAACTAAATAAAAAAATATGTATATAATAATACTTTTATTTGAATTATATTATGTTGTTATTTTTTTTTTTTGAATAGCGTGGTAGAAAAAAATAGAAAATGAGAAAAAAGAGAGAAAAAGATAAAAAAGAAGAATGAGAGAGGGGGTTTGTTAATTTTTTATGAAAAATTTTATTTTAATTGTAATGAAAAATATTTGGTGACACATTTTGATTTATCAAATTACTAATATAAAATATAAAATATGAATTATATATAGAGTAGGAAGGATAGAAAGAAATAAAAAAAGAGTAAAATATAGATAAGAAAATGTAAAAAGGAAGTTTACTAATTTTGGAGAAAAATATTTTTTTTTAATTTTATTAAGAAAGTGTCATGTAATACATTTTGATTATTAAAATAATTAGTAATATATAAATATAATATATAATATATAATATATAATATAGTTTTATTTTAATTTTAATTTTATTTAAATATAATTAGAAAACATTATGTTGTATATTTTGATTATTAAATTTATAATTAGTTATTGATAATGATATATAAAAAAATAAAATAAGTAAATGAACCGAAGAGATAGATAAAAAAAAGAAAAGAAGAGAAAAATTTTTAATTTAAAAAAAATTGATTTTAATTATAATAAAAAATGATGTGATATATTTTAATTATAAAATTAATAATATATAATAAATTTATAAAAATATTTATAAATTGCCTACTCAAAATATCCTCACAACGCAGGAGCAGCTCGTTTATAGAGTTTCAGACTTTGTTAAACTAGTGCCATTAAATGTATGTCATTGTGTATGTCTTTAAGGGTGTACATGAATTGAATTAAATATGACTAAAATTTTGATAGGATCTATATTAAAATGATCAGGTATGATTTTTAGTTTAAATTTGATCTGATATGCACATTTACAAATAAGAGATCAAATCGAATCTCAAATATATTTATAAAATATATAAATATTTAAAAAAATATATTTTTATTAAAAAATATAATAATTTTTTTTTGTTCTTTTAAAAATATTTTTATTCTTAAAATATTAATAAATATATTTTTAAATAATAAAAAATAATACAATATATATAATAATTATTAATTAAAATAAAATATATAAATAATATTTATTTATTTATTTATTTATATTTGCAAATCCGCCAATACATGGATCGAATAAGTAGATATTTACATAAAATCTATAATTTAATTTATTAATGTATAAATCAAATTTCTATAAACATTATAAATATGCGAATTAGATTCCATTCATAAATACATGCATGTCTTATCATAATCCATCCAAAGTATCAATCAACACAGTGTCATTACAAACTTTATTATAAATAACCCATTATAATAATGAGATAATAGGCCAAATACATAATTAATGTGGAAATTACATCAGAACTTAATCCTTTTTCCACCAACTTCCTCTATTAAAGACGTCAAAATAGGGGGTTCTAAACATGGCCCAACCCAATAGCCCTTGAAATGGGGTACGGTGTTTACATTCTTTTATTGCTCTTTACTTATTTTGGTCTACTTTTTATTGCTCTCTTGAAACCCAGTGTTTGTATTCTCCGATCTACCGAGCAATCGCATATTCGCATGTGATACGCTTATGCATTTCAATGAAAAAATCCATTGGCAGGAGAAAAAAGAAAAAAGAATAAAAATATTCCACCAAATCGTATATTTAAATTAAAAATTTCCATCAGTTGAAAGTTTTCAGTATTTTGTTGATGGTCAACATTTTGTTTGGTAGACTGGCCCATAGGCTAACTCTAGCATGTACCGATGAGCTGGGCTAAACTTCAGTGGCTCATTTAACACCACCAACACACTTGTTCGTTGATCGGGTTCCGAACAGGTCGGGTGGAGAAATGTGGAGAGGGGGACGTCTTAGCTTGGGCCGCGCTGCTTGCGAGTAGTCGGGTAACCGAGCACTTGTTGTGGAGAAGTGAAGAAGAGGGGGGTGTCACCTGCAAAGACACTCCGACGCTCAAGTCAGCAATGTGCAGGCGAGCAGAGAATAAGGTTGAAAAATGTGACGTACCTCGGGGGAAGAGCCAATCTTCCCCTTATATACATGTCAGTAGTGGGCCCCTTATGGGACAGGCCCACATTTCCAAGGACGCTGTCCTGCAGCCGTGTGGGAGCCGTACAGGACGCGTGTCCGGGTCGGTTGGAGGGCGCGTGTCCGGGTCGGGTATGGTTTGGGTCGGGTCGGCCCAAAGTTGATTCTGGGCCGGGCCGTAACAGTGCCCCCACGCGCCAATGGTAGTCGTGGGAGCTACCAATGGCGTGTCGTCTCGCATCTCGTCTGGTCGGCCGCTCGTGGGGAGGATGTGCCCCTCAACGCGCGTCTCTTGGTTGCTCAAACAACCGTTTCATCGCTTCGTTTCCTGCGCCGATCATTGAATGCTCATAATGGGGTAAAAACCCCGTTCGAAAAGACTATTTTACCCCCAACAGTTTCGCGCTTTGGGGGCCGTTTTCAAACGATTGATTTCGACGTTTTTACGCTTTTTTACACTCCCTACACTCCCTGCTCTTCCTTTCTTCCTCCTTGCTACAAGGTTTCAAGGTGTTGCTGTGGTGCCTCCGTTCGTGTTTCTTGCATTTTCTCCAGATTCGCAATCATCCTTTTTCCATCAATTTAGGTAACTCTCGAATCATTCCTCTCTTTGTGCATTATTTTTGGTATGCTTGTTGCCTTGGTTCTTTTGATGTTACTGTGTAGCTTTTTAGTCACGAGTAGATGTGTTAGGGGGAAAAGTACCATTCCAGGGTAGGTTTTCTCTCGCTCTTTTAGCCATTTAGTCCTGTTTGGTCTTAGTCGGGAAGTCGTGAGGGTGGTGTGTGTGTTCGGCTTGAGCAACCGATCTCTTAGACTAACTGGATGGTACCCCCATGTAGGTATGGCTCGCACGGTCTCCCGGGCATCCGTTAACCCCGCGGCGTACGACCAATATGCTTGGGTCGTCTCTGATATAAGGGAGTCACCCAATCAGATGGGCGAAGAGGAGCTCACCGAGTTCCGACGAGCCGGGTACCTGTGTGGCGGGACCGACGAGGAGGCCAATTATGACACCTTCGTCCCGGCTGCTCACGAGCGGTTGTATGAAATCAACTTCCAACCCCGCCAGGTCGCCGACTGGATTTGGTTCTACAAAGCCATGTTCACTCAAGTCGGAGTTCGCATTCCGTTCTCAGCCTTTCAAATGGCGCTCTTAAACCGAATTTCCGTGTCACCGTCGCAGTTGCATCCGAACAGTTGGGCTTCGATCCGATGTTTCGAGATGGTCTGTGAATACCTCGACCTGCCGGTGTCCGTGGATGTTTTTCTCTTTTTCTTCAACCTCACAAACCCTTCCAAGGAGGGGAAACATAGGAAGGGGTTCATGTCCTTCCGGGCTGCCCAGGGTCGGAAGATTTTCGGTTTGTTCGAAGATTCTTACCATGGGTTTAAGGACAAGTATTTTAAGGTCCGCCCGGCCAAAGGTCGTCACCCCTTTTGGTTGTCTCTGGAGGGGGTACGGCTCATCCCGACTTATTGGAGCTTCGGGGCAGGAGCCAATAGTTTTATTAAGGTAGTTTATAAAAACATGTCGGCAGTAGATCAGCAGATTGCCGAGGTGCTAAACGCGGTTTTTGGGAAGAACCCGGTAAATCCCCATCTCCTTATGGGTGACCGGGAGTCCGGCCGTAACTATATTTGTGAGAAGCTTTTTACTTTTCCCTTTGTCTTTTTTCCCTTTTGTTGATATTTTGTGACGATTAACCGACCTCCTTTCAACTTTCTTGCAGTGGATATGTCTGCGTCGGTGACGGGTCTTCCCGACTTGTTTCAGACTTTTCTTGGCGGCGGTGATGAAGAAGAAGATAATGACCAGTCTGCCGCTGAGACGTCTACAGCTCCTCCCGAGGACAGCACAGCTCCGAGGCAGGGGGCCGTGGTTGGGGGAACCGGGGCCTCGACCCAAGCCGGCCAGGTCGAGGTCGAGAAACCGGTTCATTCCTCCCCTCCTCGTGAAGTGGTAGGTCAAGGGGGTTCGACGTCTGCCCCTGACGATGATGTGGAGGTGGTCGTCCCTACCCCCAAAAGAAAAAGGAAACCGTCTTCAAGTCCCGAAGGGGTACTCACCGTCATGGAGAGGAATTTTGATGCATCCAACTTTATAGACACCCAACTGATCCCTGGCACCGAGGAGTATTTCCACGAGTCTTCCCTTGCCGGGCAAGCGAGGTGGATGTACCGAACACTTCTGCGGGGCGCTGTGATAGCTCGGAAGGCCGAGTTTGAGCTGTCCGGGATGGAATCCCTCCGCAGGAGGCTGGAGGCTAGTGGGAAGGCCAACAATGAGTTAAAAGATGAAGTGGAAACTCTCCGGGGGCAATTGACTCAAACTTCGGAGAAGTTGGATACTGCCGAGAAGAAGACCACTACTGCTGAGCAGAAAGCGGCCGCCGCCGAACAAAAGTTAACAGCTGCCGAGAAGAAACAGAAAGAGTCGGACGCGACGATTGAACGTTTGGTCGAGCGTGAGATGGCTCTGGAAGGTCAGGTTGCTGCGGCGCAAAAGCGTGCGGCCGAAGTTGAGGAAGAGAAGAGGGCCGTGGAGGCCGAGCTGGCGACATGGAAGGCTAAGTACAAGGACGTCGTCAAACAGGGCAGGGGCGCGATCCTGGCTACGGAGGAAGCCCTTAAAGCACAAGTTAAAATTATTGCCCCTGAGTTCGACACGTCGGCGATTGGTGTTCGCAAGGTCATTCATGACGGCAAGGTTGTCGATGCCTCCACGAAATGATCCTTGTTTACAGTTCCTGTTTAGCCGCTTTCTTCTGACTTGTAGACTTATTTTAGTCTTTGCCGTTTTTGGCTTTTGTGAACTATTTGATGTTAGCCGTTTCACTTTTGGCTTGTGAACAATGACCTTTTTGGTCGCTTGCTCGTGTTGTCGTGATAAACCTTTTATTTATCTGAGTGCGTTATCTTTTTTAACCGTTTTGGTTTATATTTGTCGTTTGCTCGCCTGCTCGTGTTATTGTTCCTATTAACCGTTTTTGGTTTGGAGTCGTTTAGACCGGCGGCCTGTGGCTTTTCGTGTAGTTGTTTGTTACAACGGTGGTTGACGGCTTCCCGGGGTGATCAGTCCCGGGTCGCACGTCGTTGTTAGTCACGACGGGATGGTTTATCTGAAAAACTTAGATAAAATATGGTGGAGAATTTGCACAAGTATATCTTATTCGGTAACCACATAAAGGACTTGAAAGTTACTATAAATGAGACTACTTAGCTAGATTGGCCGGCATGTCGTTCCGTCTTCTAGGAGTAGAATCTCCTAAGGTTGTCCGCGTTCCATGTCCTCGGGACCTCCTTGCCATCGAGCCTTTCTAACTTAAAGGCGCCTTTTCCCATCACCTTTTTGACTCTGAAGGGACCTTCCCAGTTTGCCGCTAGCTTGCCCTCTCCGGGGGTCGGCAGGCCGATATCGTTCCGTCTCAGGACGAGGTCGTCAGGTTCAAAGTCCCTCTTGAGCACTTTGGTGTTGTAGCGCAGAGCTATCCTTTGTTTTAGCGCTGTTTCCGTCAAATGGGCCATTTCCCGGGCTTCATCTATCAGGTCCTTTTCTATAGTTTCTTCTACTCCTTTCAGAAGCAATCGTGGACTTGGTTCACCGATTTCTACGGGTATTACTGCGTCCACCCCGTATGTGAGTCGGAAAGGAGTTTCCTTAGTGGAGGACTGCTCGGTTGTTCGGTAAGACCAGAGTACCGATGCCAGCTCGTCGGCCCAAGCACCCTTTTTACTGTCCAACCTCTTTTTTAGCCCTGAAAGGATAACCTTGTTGGCGGACTCCACCTGTCCGTTCGTCTGAGGGTGTTCTACCGACGAGAACCTTTGTCTTATACCCAGGCCGTTGAGAAATTCTGTGAACTTCCTGTCAGTAAATTGTGTGCCGTTGTCCGAGATGACGACTTCTGGTATCCCGAATCGTGTTATCACCTGCCTCCACATGAATTTTCTGCAATTGGTTGAGGATATGCTAGCCAGTGGTTCAGCTTCTACCCATTTGGTAAAATAATCAATTGCCACTATGAGATATTTGACCTGCCCAGGGCCAACCGGGAAGGGCCCTAAGAGGTCGACTCCCCATTGAGCGAATGGCCGGGAGGTCGTTAGCAAGCTTAACTCAGAGGCCGGTGCCTTGGCGAAGTTGGCGTTTTGTTGGCACTTGATGCACTTTTTGACGAATTCTTTGGAATCTGCCATCATCGACGGCCAGTAGTACCCAGCTCGGATTAACTTCCTTGCTAGGGCTCTGCCTCCGATGTGGTGCCCGCAGCAGCCCTCGTGGACTTCCCTGAGGACATAGTCCGTCTGGTCGGGGTGTAGGCACTTCAGTAGGGGTTGACTAAGCCCTTTTCTGAACAGCTGTCCTTGGATGACGGCGTATTTGGCTGCTTCCCTCCTTAATTTCGCCGCATCTTTTTCATCGCCAGGGACTTGGCCATGTTCTAAGTAATTGGTGATGGGGTCTAGCCATGAAGAACTTAGGGTTGTTATGTGTAGTGCAATCGCTGGTTCCTTTGCCATGCCTTGGATGAGAGACCGGTTTCCCTCCCCTGGCTTCGTGCTAGCTAATTTCGATAAGAGGTCTGCTCGTGTGTTCCTTTCTCTGGGCACGTGCTGGACCGTGACCTCTTCGAACTTTTGGCTCAAACTTTTGACCTTTTCCAAGTACTTCTGCAACAAGGGGTCCTTGGCTTGGTAGCTGCCGTTTACTTGGGAAGTGACGACTTGGGAGTCGCTGCATACTTCCAGCCTTCTCGCGCCGACCTCTGTTGCCAGGGTCAAGCCTCCTATGAGGGCTTCGTATTCTGCTTGGTTGTTCGAGATGGGGAACTCGAATCTAACCGACTGTTCGTATACGACCCCATTCGGACTTTCGAGGATGATCCCGGCACCTCCGAAGGTCTGGTTGGAGGCTCCGTCCACATGGAGCTTCCACCGTGTACCCATGTCTTCGCCTGGATCTCCTGTTACTTCAACCAAAAAATCTGCCATGGCCTGCGCCTTGATGGCTTGCCGGGGCTCGTACCGTATGTCATATTGGGAGAGTTCTATGGACCAAGTCATCATTCTTCCCGCTAGGTCGGGTTTTTGGAGAACTTGCCGAATCCCTTGGTCCGTTCTGACGACCACCTGGTGACTCTGGAAGTATTGTTTTAGCCTTCTTGAGGAAGTTAGGAGTGCTAAGGATAACTTTTCCAGCTTGCTATATCTTAATTCTGCTCCTTGCAGGGCCCTGCTTATGAAGTAGACCGGTTGTTGGGTTTTCCCGTCCTCCCGTACTAGTACTGCGGCCAGGGCTTCGCTTGTTATAGCGAGATATAGGTATAGTGGTTCCCCGTCCCTTGGCTTCCCGAGAACGGGGGGTGCCGCCAGGATTTCCTTGAAGTGTCGAAAGGCTTCTTCGCACGCTGGTGTCCATTCAAACGCCATCCCTTTCTTCATGAGGTTAAAAAATGGCAGGGCCTTTGTTGCCGAGGCTCCGAGAAACCGAGAGAGTGATGTCAATCTCCCTGCCAATCTCTGGACGTCCTTGATACATCCCGGGCTCTTCATCTGAAGTATTGCCTGGCACTTCTCCGGGTTAGCTTCTACCCCTCTTTGAGTTATCATGAATCCCAGGAACTTGCCGGCTTCCATGGCGAAGGCGCACTTGAGGGGGTTCAGCCTCATGCCATGTTGACGGAGGGACGCAAATACACTTGCCAGGTCGTTTAGGAGGTCGTCAGGTCGTGTTGTTTTTGCCAGGATGTCGTCCACGTAAACTTCAACCGTTTTCCCTATGAGGTCGTGGAATATCCTGTTCATCAGCCTTTGATACGTCGCCCCTGCATTTTTCAAGCCAAACGGCATTACCTTGTAGCAGAAAGTTCCTCCTGGCGTTATGAACGCCGTTTTGTCTTCGTCTGGTCGGTGCATCGGTATCTGATTGTAACCGGAGTAGGCGTCCATGAAACTCAGATACCGGTACCCCGCCGCGGCGTCGACGAGCGCATCTATGTTGGGGAGGGGGAAGCAATCTTTGGGGCATGCTTTGTTAAGGTCAGAGTAGTCCACACACATTCTCCATTTGCCATTGTGTTTCTTCACCAATACCACATTTGAGAGCCACGTCGAGTAGTCCACTTCTCGTATGAAGCCTGCTTCTAGGAGGCCAGCCGTTTGCTTGGCTACCTCCTCTGCTCTTTCCGCCGACATCTTTCTCCTCCGTTGGGCCACTGGTCGTGCTTCCGGTTTGACGGCTAGGTGATGTGAGATGATTTGTGGATCTATGCCCGGCATGTCGGCTGGTGTCCATGCGAACAGGTCCCTGTTGGCCCTTATCATTTCAATCAACGGCTTCTTCAGCTCATGTGGGAGGTTCTTGTTAACGAATGTGAACTTTTCTCCTTCTTCACCAATGCTAAATTTCTCCAGGTCCCCTTCTGGTTCCGGCCTCGGCTTGTCCTCCACTCTGGCATCAAGGTCGGCTAGGAATACACCAGATGCTTCCTTGGACTTCTTTCTGAGGGAAAGACTGGCGTTGTCACAGGCGACCGCCGTCTCGAGGTCTCCTCTTATGGTCCCTATGGATCCATCATCGGTGACAAACTTCATAACTAGCAGCTTGGTGTTGATTATGGCCTCAAAATCATTGATTGTTTTTCTTCCCAAGATGATGTTGTAGGCTGTAGAGTCTCGGAGGATTACGAACTCGGCCATTGCCAATCTGCGACCTTGCACTTGTCCCACCGAGATCGGTAGGGAAATGACTCCATCTGGTTTGATGAAGTGATCGCCTAACCCGATAACCCCGTGCTGGTGAGTCGTCAGGTCGGTGTCCTTCAGCCCCAGTGCGTCGAACACGTTGCGGAACATGATGTTTGAATCAGCTCCAGTGTCGACAAGGATCCGTTTGACGAGGCCGGTTCCCACCCTGGCCGTTATGACCATGGGAGGGTTTTCCGGGGCGTCGCTGAACCATTGGTCCTCTGGGCCGAAAGAAATGGATGGAGGTTTTTTGGTGCTCTGCACTGGTGGAGATGAGATCGCCAGAACCTTGGCGTCTTTCTTGTGTGCCGACCGGGACTTTGGTGCAGTGTTTTTTGCCGTTACCACGTTTATCACAGTGAGGCCATGGTCTCTGTCTTCGGGCTCTTGTCGCCGCTTGGCCGACCGCGTCTTGCCTTCCTCATCCTGGTCGCGATAACGTCTTCTCGGCTCCCTGATGAGATGGGAGAACGCCGCTAGCTTCCCTTCCCTTATCGCCTGTTCTAATGCATCCTTCAGGTCGAAGCAGTCCTGTGTTTGATGGCCATATCCCTTATGGTATTCACAATAAAGGTTCTTGTTTCCACCCGTGCGGTCTTTGAGTGGTCGGGGTTTCGGAAGAATTCCCTTCTCAGCTATTTGTTGGTAAACTTCCACTATGGGGAGGGCGAGTGGAGTGTAGTTAGTAAATTTCCCAACTCGAGGGAAAGGCCTAGGGGCCTTGTTTGACGCCTCCTCTCTAGCCTTTTCTTTTGTTCTTTCACCGTCTCCACCGGACTGCCGAGCCTGGCCGTAACCGGACTGCCGCTTATTGGCTGCCACGACTCGGCTGACCTCCTCGTCGTTTATGTACTCCTTCGCCACCGTTTGGATTTCATGCATTGTCCAAACCGGCTTCGTGGTGAGGTGTTTTCGAAAGTTCTCGTTGAGGAGGCCGTTCGTCAGGCAGAGACTGGCCACCGAGTCGGTTAAGCCGTCGATTTCCAAGCATTCGTCGTTGAACTGATCTAAGTACCTCCTGGTCGGCTCTCCCTGTCTCTGGGTTACCCCGAGAAGGTTGATAGGATGCTTGGCCTTTGCTATTCGCGTTGTGAATTGGGCCAGGAAGGCGCGGCTGATGTCTGAGAAACTGTAGATGGAACCTTGAGGGAGGCCATTAAACCATCTGATCGCTGGTCCTGCTAAGGTTACCGGGAAGGCGCGGCACCTTACCTCGTCGCTTACTCCCTCTAGGTTCATCCTAGCCTCAAAGGCCGTGAGATGTTCTAGAGGATCTTGAGTTCCGTCATACCTCATGTCCGTTGGTTTGTCGAAGTGTTTCGGCAACCGGACCTCGAGGATAGATCGGTGGAACGGCGTGACACCCATTATCACAGGTTGTCGTGTTCTCTCGGATTTCCCTTCTCCGCCCTCACGACCTCTTGTCGTTCGGCGAGATTGTCTGCCACGAGAGTAGATGACCGTGTCGTTCCATCTTCTTGGAATGGGTGATTCCTCTGCTTCCATCCGGGATGCAGATATACGCCGTGAGTGGCTTCGGTGAGAGCTCTCTTCCTCCTCGCCTCCGGGGGACGGGGTGTAGCTTGGATCGGTAGACCATCCATCCCTTTCCCGGTCGGCTAGCTGTCGTTCTAGGTTCTGGACCCTGTGGCGTAGCTCCTGCATTATTATGGCGCTATCGCCGCCCGTTCCCCCGAATGGTCGGGTTCTCGCGTGTTGTTGGGGGGATCTCCGGCCTCCCCTTTGTGAGGCGACGGAGGCTGCCCCCTCCGCTCCGGCTGCTCGAGCTCGGTCGCCGGGACCTGGCGCGACTTCCATTTAGGCAAAGAGGTCCCCACAGACGGCGCCAATGTTCGTTGATCGGGTTCCGAACAGGTCGGGTGGAGAAATGTGGAGAGGGGGACGTCTTAGCTTGGGCCGCGCTGCTTGCGAGTAGTCGGGTAACCGAGCACTTGTTGTGGAGAAGTGAAGAAGAGGGGGGTGTCACCTGCAAAGACACTCCGACGCTCAAGTCAGCAATGTGCAGGCGAGCAGAGAATAAGGTTGAAAAATGTGACGTACCTCGGGGGAAGAGCCAATCTTCCTCTTATATACATGTCAGTAGTGGGCCCCTTATGGGACAGGCCCACATTTCCAAGGACGCTGTCCTGCAGCCGTGTGGGAGCTGTACAGGACGCGTGTCCGGGTCGGTTGGAGGGCGCGTGTCCGAGTCGAGTATGGTTTGGATCGGGTCGGCCCAAAGTTGATTCTGGGCCGGGCCGTAACAATACTCAATCACCTCACATGAACTGAAATGAAATATATGAAAGGAGTAATTTAATTTATAGTTTACACCTACTCTACAAATTAGGCATGGAGGATGAATTGAAAACATTGGCCCCATCTTTGTAAGTATGAGTATGGTAATATCTAGAAGCACTATGATGAGTAGCAGCAAAGTTTATGGTCTTGGGAGAAATGAGATTCTTTCTTCTCTTCTGTCGGCAACAATACCATTCGTTTAATTACCGCTATTATTATGGTGAATTGGATGGTCGAAGCTTTTGTAAATTTGTTTATAAAAATTGAAGAGAAAAACTCTCAACGGCGGTAACAATTACTTTGAAAGATGAGATTTTTAACAAAAAAAAATATTTTTTTTAGTTTTTGATTTTTATTTTTATGAAATGATTAGTTTTTATGTTTAAAAAATTAATTTCTTTTATATAAAGACTAATCAGTCTCATAAAAATAAAGATCAAGAGATAAAAAGAGTATTTTTTTATTAAAGATCTTGTTGTTCTTTCGAAATAATTATCAAAAATCAGATTAGATATTTACTCAAAATAAAAAAGCTATTTGGTATCTGTCCAATTATAAAATCGTCATTCTTATACCATTTAGCTAATTAAATTAAATTAAATTGTTAAGGGAAAAATTTGCTCATTTTTTTTATATAGATAAAAATGATGTATTATTATTAAAAAGTTTAATTATTCTATTGTATCTTATATTTTTTTAATAAAATTTTTATATTGTTTTTAGTTTTATACTTAGATTAGTTTTAAAATTTAATTATAAAATAAAAAATAATATAAAAATTTAATTAAAAATAGAGATTTAATTATAAATTTAATAAAATTATAGAGATTAATAAAATAAATAATTTTTATTAAAATAATTACTATTTTTTAATATGAAAACTTTTTTAATTATTATTAAGTAAATCAAACGATCAGAGTGAAGATAAATATAAAATCAGAAAATCCAATTTTATTAGTTAAGTTTTTTTGGAACACCACCTAAATTAGTAGATTCGATTTTTTTTTAATTAATCAATATAATTTGGGGGGTACAATGTCAAGTGCATCATCATCTTGTCATACACATACACCTAGACAATATTAAAAATAATAAGAGGATTCACAAAGTACACTTTGTGATAAAGCTTGTATTTTTCCATATATGGTAGCTAACTAACTTTTCATTATTTATTTCAATATTAAGTCCAACGATTCTTACTCTCGGACAAGTATATTAATTCGACAAATTATTTTAAGGGCATACTAAAATTAATTATTAAAATTATAAAATATATATTAAAAATAAATTAATATATATAAATATTAATTTTAATTATTGATTTTAATATAGAAATATTTTTTTTTTCAATTAGCATTCATTCGATTAACTTGGTCATCAAACAAAAAATAAAAAAATGTGCATGCCTAAAAACATTTTGTTATTATAGTTGTTGTCTGTTCTATTCTGCTAAGGTTAGAAAAAATTTTAATTGTGAGTTTTCTTTTTTTTTGTGTGAGTGTCTTGGTTGAACAATGATAATATCTGCTATCTTTCAAAGGCGTGATATGTGTGCAATTGAAGAAGAAGAGAATGAGGTATTGAAGTTTGAGGATGAGGACATTTAGGAGAATATTAAAAAGTGTAATAAGAGTTTGATTGGAAGGTTATTGGCGGATCGAAAATTTAGTTCTAGAACGTTGGAGGCAGCACTCTATGCAATATAGAGGCAACCAGAGGGCTTTTCGGGTGATGGACCATGGAAAAAATTTATTCCAATTCTTTTTCAGCGAAATGGATATGTTTAGGGTGAAAAAAGGAGGATCGTGGTTGTTCAAGAACTATATTTTGCATCTCAAATATTGGAGAGAAGATAATCTGATTGATGAGAAAGAATTTTCCTGCGTTCCAATATGGATCCAACTATGGGGTTTACCGGAAAAATATAAAAGTAAAGAACTCGGCAGGAGGATTGGAAGATTGTTAGGGCAAATTTTGGATGCGGACCTGTTTGTGATGAGGGGAAAGGAAGATCGTATAGTTAAGGTTCTAATGCAGCTTGATGTTACCAAACCTCTGCGTAGAATTATGAAGATTTTTCAGGCAATAATAACTAGATTCTGGAAGTGCAGCTCAAATACGAAAAAATTGACAATTTTTGTCACTACTGTAGAGGAATTAGACATGAAATTAGAGCTTGCAGTCATTATTTAGAAGATTCCGTGGAAGAAAAACTAAAAGAGGAAGGATGGAGGACGTGGATCAGAGCGAATCAATTTGGTCGAAGAGTTGAAGAGGACAAGGAGAATAACAACACAAATTATAATTTCAGCACCGACGCACAAGATCCTAGATAGAAGAAGAGGAAGTTCAAAGATCCTGGTATGCCTCATTCGAGGTTTTGCCAATCTCTCAGTAAATGATAGGAACTCGCAAGTTAGGCCAGAAGAAGAGGAAGTTCAAAGTGTTAATAAAGCACTGCTGCTAAGTGATTCCGGAAAAGCAAAATATGAAGCTAGAGGAGTTTTGGAGGAAATATAAAAGAGAAAAGAGGAAGAAACAGATCAGTCCTATCATAATAAATCAGTTGGCACCTTTTTAATTGGGATGTGTGAAGGGACAAAGAGAGTTTTGGAGAAAAAGATGTTGAATTTAAAGAAATTGGCTAGAAGAGACTAGAACCACAAATCTTTAACAGGTGCTAAAAGAATTATAACAGAAGTGGAAGAAAATTCAGCAACCAAGAAGCGGTGTTTGAAGGACGGTGAAACAGCTACAATGGGGGAGGGTGCCACCTAAAATTGGGCATCCAAGGAAGTATGAAGATGCTGTCGTGGAACTATCATGGTTTGAAAAAATTTCTGACGGTTCACAACATACAAGAGATTAATAAATCTCATTTTCTCGAGGTGTTGTTCTTGTGCGAAAGTAAAAAAACAGCACCTTGAATGTGGAGAGAGTTCTAAAGAGAGTCGGATTTAATTCAGTCTACACGGTAGATCCTATTGGTCAGTCTAGAGGTTTAGCATTAGCATGGAAGGAGGGAGTGACAAATGAATTTTTGTCGGTATAGAATTTATCAAGTGATCAATCGTAGTATAGTCTAAACCAACGCAAAATCCATCATCAAACAAATCTACAATCTATATCCGAGAGTACTAGTCTCCCGAGTCGTTCTCCCTTGGAATTGCCAAAGTGTGCATCTTATTGATTTAGTAAGCCTTGTTTGAGTTCTTTGAAGGTCTTAGCAAAGTAATGAGAAACAAACAATCAATTATCAAAAGGACTTGACTTAGGGTTGGCATTAGAAATCTTATCATTATAGTCCCCTCAATGTTGACAACAATTAGGTCTTGCTCCATTTAGTTATCCCCCAAGTGTAGAGGAAAATCAAATGAAAACGATCAACTTGAGTCACAAGTTCTAGCTTCACCTCATGGGAATCTAGCTTTAGTGCACTCCAAGTCAATTGGCAATCCCTAACTCCAAATCAACCATTGACACAACTATTCAACTTATTCCAATGACCAAACTCTATGCCAAGTGTAAAAATTCTACTCCATAGCTAGTGTTGACATTTTATCAAACATGTAATGAGCAAGAAGGAAGGTCATAGTAAAATGAAGAGAAAAGTAGAATTAAAGATATTGCAATACAAGGAATTAACAACAAACAATTGTCAAGGAGCAATAATGAGGATCAAAATCTCAAAACATCAATGGAATCCAAAAATCATAAAGTTGAATCCTAGATCCAAGGAATTCTAGCAATTACAACTACAACTTGAAATTGGAAAAGAAAACCTATTACATGAACAAAGTGGAATGAAAGTTGCAATGGATCTCACCAAGGAATGGGTAAAAATCCAGAATTTTGATGAAGAAGAACCCTAGTAAGAACTTGAGTCCTCTCTCCTCTCTCCCCCAAAAATATCTCCAAACTAGAATATGAACTAAGTGTGTTTTACCCTTTCCCCCCTTGGTCCTCTTAAGTCTTTTCCCGCCAAAGCATTTTCCCAAAAGTGGGATCCTCAACTACCTCTATGCTTAAGTCACGTGACTTCTTAAAAAAAAACACATTCGCAAATCGGCGCGCACGCGCAAGGTACGCGTACGCGCCTGTTGAGGCGTCTTGTATTGTGCGCGGAGGCGTGATGTACACGTGCGCATCCCTGAGGATCCTGGCTTAGCCACCACTCAAACCGGCTCGTGGCTTGGCTCTCAGTCTCGGCTTCACGTTGCTCTCATCCGCGCGGGCGCGCCAGGTGCGCGCACGCGCCCATGTGGAAATTTCCAAAGCCTAATTCTCATGCTTTCTTCCTTTTGCACCCATCTTCCTTTTCTTTTTCTGTCCATTCCTACTCTATATCCTGAAACCACTTAACACACAAGTCACAGCATCGAATGGCATCAAGAGAAGATTAGAAATGTATCTATTTTAGTGCAAAATAAGCATGTTTTCATTCATGAGGCAAAACTAGGAAAAGAATGCAATTCCTTGTATTTTCATGCAGAAAGTGTGTGAAATCATTGATAAACTCCTTTGAAATTAGCACAAGATAAACCCTCAAAATGGGGTTTGTCAGGGAGTAAGTATTCAGGTCTTAAACCAGAAAATTTTTTTGATTCACTTTGAACTAGAAATTCAGCGAAGTAACTTGAGGTGGGAGATTTTGGCGGTCTATTTGAGCACGGATGAAATTATTAGGGAGGAACAATACTCAAAGTTATTACAATTGATTAAGAATGGTAGAAACCAGATTATACTTATGGGAGACTTTAACGCTATTAAAGCTCATCATGAGAAGGAATGGGACAGACCTAAATTGGCATCCTCTATAAAAAATTTTAATGACTTTATTAATGCGGGAGGGTTGGTGGATTTGGGTTACGAAAGTGATAAGTTCACATGGTAGAATAGGCAATTTGGTGGCAATTTTATCAAAAAAAGGTTGGATAGAGTGCTAGGGTCAATGCAATGGAGGGCCGAATTTTCAAATGGCTATGTTAAGCACCTAGATGACATGGGTTCGGATTACAAACCACTCCTTATTGATTCCGATAGGGAGGTGAGGAGAAACGAAGAGGAGATTCCGATTTCAAGAGAAATGGTGTGAGAATGAAAAGGTGGTGGAATTAATTAAGCATACTTGGACGCTAGACATGAAAGATTCACCTATGTTTAGACTGGTTAGGAAGCTGAAGACAACTAGACATTGTATAGTGAAGTGGTAGCAAAATTCTTCTTCTAACTCCAAAAAAAAATAGGAAATTAAGAAAAAAATAATAGGGGAGGCAGTTAAGGACAATTAAGCTAATGAAGCAGCTATCAAGGTATGGGAGGCTGAATTAAAAGATACATTTGAGTTAGAAGAACAATATTAGAAGGAAAAATCTCGAGTCCAGTGGCTAAAATGGGGAGATCGCAATACAAAATTTTTTCATTTCAAATTTTACACTAGGAGTAGAAGAAATAAGGTGCAAGAATTAGAAGATGCAGAAGAGAATGTAGCCACCAATGCTGAAGGCATCGCATCAACAGTCCAACGATACTTGGAAGAGCTCTTTACATCAAGTAATCCAAGAGACCCATCAACTGAAATTGAGAGTATCCCAACAAAAATCAATACTTCTACCAACCGTGCATTAACTAGACTGATCACAAAAAAAGTAAAAGCTGCTATTTTTTTTATAAATGCTTTTTCGGCCCCGGGAGAAAATGGATTCACTGATAAATTCTTTCAATTTTTTTGAGAAACGATTAAAGGAGATATTTTTCAGGTGGCTAGAAGTTTTTTCTCAGGAGGTAAAATCCTAAAATCTTTTAATCACACTCATATTTGCCTTATTCCGAAATGTCCGAATGCAAAATCCATGAAACAGATCCGACCTATAAGCTTGAGTAGTGTTTTTTATAAAGTCTTATCAAAGATTCTAGTGCACAAGCTTCAATCTGTGATGAATAGACTCATAAGTGACATACAGAGTACTTTTATTAAAGAATAAAAAATACAATGATAATGAATTAGCTCTAAAATTAGACATGAATAAGGCGTATGACAGGGTGGTGTGGAGTTTCGTTTAGGAAGATATGAGGAAGTTGGATTTTTGTAGGAGATGGATGGAATGGATTCAGGAACTAGTGATGACGGTTTCATATTCTGTTATTGTGGATGGTCAGCCTCATGATTTTTTTAAGCCATGTAAAGGGTTGCGTCAAAGCGACCCTCTTTCCCCTATCTTTTTTTATTTTGCGCAAAGGAATTATCCCATTTGCTCCATAAAGGAGAATAGAGACTGAAGATTACAGGATTGAGACTTAATCAAAGGTGTCTTAAAGTCATCCATATATTTTTCGCAGATGACTCAATTTTATTCAGCAAAGCTACAGAGGATGGGTGTCAAAATCTGCTTCGTATCTTACAGGTTTATGAAGATATTAGCGGTCAAGCAATGAATCTGGATAATCCTCAGTGTTTTTCAGCAAAAATATCCCTGTGGACATTTGTGATCATCTATCTCACATCTTACATGTCTTTCACATAGGTAACCAACGGTTATTCAGAGATCTAAGAGAGCTACACTTTAGTATATCATGGATAAAGTGACACATAAACTGCAGCACTGGAAGAGGGCTTTGCTATCCTCAAGCGGCTGAGAAGTACTAATAAAGGCGGTTACAATGGCAGTTTCAATCTATACTCTGAGTTGTTTTAAACTACTAGAGATGCTGGTTGATGAAATTCAAAAGCTCGTGCTCCAATTTTGGTGGGGACAGTGAGGCTTAGAAAGAAGGATGCACTGGATAGGATGAAAAATTTCTTATGGACCTAAATCTCAAGGGGGTCTTAACTTCAAAGATCTTAAAGCCTTTAACTTTGCAATGTTAGCAAAGCAAGAGTGGAGACTGATAACTAAGCCAAAATCTTTGATTTATAAGGTGTACAAAAGTAAATATTTCAAGTTCTCAAGCTTTTTAAAGGTGGAGGCCAGGAACAACCCATCTTAGAGCTGACGAAGTGTTTTGGAGGATCGAAAAGTGCTAGAAAAAGAAATCCTATGATAAATTGGCGGAGACAGTACAATTAGGATTCAGGAAGACCTATGGTTAAAAGACTTTCAAGCAATCACTCCTTACCCTAATAACCAAAAAGGTCACAGATTAGAATGGGTCTCAAATTTGATGCTACCAGACAGAATATGGAACCAGACACTCATTCGTGAGGCACTAAATTCAGCAATTGCAAATGCTATTCTAAATTCAACAAGTTACAAGGAAGAGGATAGACTTACCTGGATGAAAAAAAAATTGGGACATATACAGTAGCTTCTGATTATGGTGTGGTCTTTCAATTTTTCACCCTCTAACAGATTTTCTTCTAAAACACTGCAAAAAAAAAAAAAATTATGGACAGTCATTTGGAACCTCAAATGTCAACCGAAGATTAAAAGCTTTATATGGAAGGTAATGCATGAGAGTTTACATGTGAAACAGAAATTGGGACAAAGAATTCAAATAGTAGTACCAATTTATCCAAGATGTCACAATGAAGAAGAATCGGACTTCCATTATCTCTGGACTTTCCCTAACGCAGTTGAAATTTGGCATGTATGCAACCTTCCTTTCTCATCTCACACAGATTTCCCATAGCAGTGGTGGTTGAAATTGCTTGAATGGTTCAATGATGCTAACGATAAGAAGAAAAGGAACTTAGCAGCTATTATAACTTAGTTGAATTGGAAGGCTAGGAATGTATTTATTTTTTAAGGAGTAAACTACCATTTGTACCTACGGAAATTGAAAATACTGACATATCTACCCATAGAAAAAGAAAATTACCATTTGTACCCATAAAAAATAGTTTTTGCAAGCAAAATTATCTAAACCCTAAAAAATTAAATAAAATTCCTAAACTACCCTTCTCTCCACCACTATCATCTCCTCCCTCCTCTCTCTCTCTCTCTCTCTCTCTCTCTCTCAATTTTCTCAGCCACCCAATTTCAACATCAACCACATACCACCGTATCACCCTCCTCATCACTGTTCACCCCCTTCTCCGCCAGCAACGTCGCAGACCTACACTGAGCCCAGGAGCACTGCGCCAGCTTTTTCTCGCCACCATCACCATCGGCCTCGAACCAGAGCCTACTGCATCAGAGACCCTCCTCTTCACGCTATCTTATCGCCGCCATAACCAACCCTCTTCACCTCTTTCCGCGTCGTAGAACCACCACCGTCGTTGCCTGATCCCTGCCGTTGTTATATCTACCTCTCCCCTGATTTTCTTTTGCTTTGTTCTTCATTACAGGTTCATGAACCAACCTATTTTTTGCAGGCTCCGATGGTGTCTTCCCGCAGGTGGAGCATCAGGCCTTCACCCCCGAAGAGGACGACACCATAATCAGAGCTCGCGTTCGGTTTGCAGATGAGACATTTTCGGTGAGTTGCGACAGCAGAGAGTGATTAATAGCGCGATTGCGCCGCTGAGTGATTCGGAGTAGAGGAAGGAAGGAAGAGAAGGATCGAAGCAAGAGCGGAATTCGTCGAAGAAGGCGATGCAGTCGTCGACGACGGGGTTGATGTCAGGGATGTGGGCGATGAGGTTGTCGGAGAAGCCGTGGCCCTGATTGCCAATGGCGCAGGTGGCAAATCCGGCCTTGGCGAAGTAAGATGGCGGTGAGCTGGAGGAACCAGCTAGATTCGCCGGTAAATCCGTGAACGAGGGCGAGGGTTCCGGCGACGGTTGCGGGGGGATAGTAGGAGCCACCATTGAGTGAAGAGCTTGAGGGGTGGTGGTGGGATTTGAGATTAGAAAGGGAAAGAGAGGTGGTGGCATGGTGAAGAGGGTTAGGGTTAGAAAGGTGATTGGGTGAAGGAGGTGATGTGGTGGTGAAGATAAGGGTAATTTAAGAATTTTAGGTAATTTTTTAGTGTTTGGATATTTTTGTTGTGCAGAACCCATATTTCATAGATACAAATGGTAATTTCTTTTTTCTATAAGTAGATATGTGAGCGTTTTCAACTTTTGTAGGTACAAATGGTAGTTTCTTCTTTTTTAAGGTTTCCCTCCTAGTTGCGAAAGAATTTCCGCGGGTCTTTCTTGAACCTCAAGATTAAAGATGTCCTCTCTCTTGAGACCTTTATTCTTTTTCTTGTAAGCTGTTTTATTTTTTGGTAAAATATTTTCAATATTATTCTTCATTTGGTGTCCTTATAGACAATAAATTTATTTCTAGTGAAATAAAATGACCTTACCTTTGATAAAAAAAAAAAGAAAAAAAAACAACTTGGTCATATAAGGTGGATGACTGATTGGGAGTTTGTAACCGACAATGATGTTGAAAAGAGAACCACTCAATCACTATAGATATGGAAGATATAATTCCATGGCATAAAAGTCAACAAAATAGAACAAGGCTCAAGTCAAAGTCTTCCACAAACCGTGTTAAATATTATTTGTTGGAAACATACAGCACAAGTATTTGTAACTATGGTCGGATCTGCGTTACATTCATCATTATCACCATCCAGTCTTTCATAGGAACCTTTTAATTACTTGTTAGTGTTTGAAACTCAGAACAGAAGAAATGGAGAGCGAAAGCAAGCAAGTGATGAAGCAGAGGAAGAAGCAGCTTGAGGTCTTGGATATCCTCAAGGAGGCACTAACTATCCTTGTCAAGAACACCAATTTCATTATCTTTGCCTTTCTTACTTCTCTCCCTTTACTCTTTCTCATGATTCACTTTGAAACTTTGTTCCAGCAAATTCTAGTTGACACCCCACGAATCGTTAAGCATATACTTCTACAATTCAACACTAGATTATACGGCGGTTTTATTTATGAGCATGTAATAATATTAAAGGACCAAGATTACACGGTTACAAGTTTCAGTAGTAAAGATTATTTGCCTAACTTGATTCAACTTGTATTCATGTATTTGGTGCCTCTACATGTTCTTGAACTTGGTTCTGCTGCTCTAACTGTGTACGTCTCATCAAAGCTGAAATCAGAAGAGGAAAGACTGAGTCTCAAGCAAATGTTTCTAGAATCCTTTGATGCATCAACAATGAAAGGGACATTTATAACTTCTTTGTATTTGCTTTCCATGTCTAGTGGAATTCTTCTTGCAGCGGCATGGACAGTGAGTAACTCTTATATTCTCTACATGACTTTTGGGTGCTACATTGTTTTTGCATTGATTTGCTTTGCAGCACTTACAAAGCTTTTGATGGTGTATCTGGAATGGAGTGCTATTTGGAATATGAGTATTGTGATATCGGTAATGGATGGTATCCATGGAGCAGGGGCGTTACGCGTTTCGTTCTTCCTAAGCAGTGGTAATCAAAAGAGAGGACTCTATTTGATGCTTGTTTTCTTTGCTTTAGGGGTTTGTTTTAGGGTGCCATGTATTTTCCTTGGTTGCTATAAAGGAGGGAGTGGGATATTTGTGCAAGTTGGGTTGTTCTTTTTGGTAAATACTCTCAAATGGGTGTCTTGTATGATTTACTTCTCTGATTGCAAGGAGAGGAAGTTAGAGAAGAAGATTATTGATGATGTAGAAGTGGGTAAAGATCTTCAAAGTGGTTCATAAAGAATGGAATTAATAGTGGTACATAAATGTTTTGATTTTTGAACTTTTAATGTGTAAAGAATTGAGACGATGTACAATACATGTCATCTTCATACTTCCAATAAAGGATTATGTTTTATGAATAATGATATTTTCAATTTTGTGACCAATGAGTAAAGCATGTACTAACTTTAATTTAGCAAAACTATTGGAGGTACTTTAAGTTATTAAGTGCCCCTAAAATTATAGAATCTTTTTACATATTTAAGTACTTTTATCAATTAAGTTTAATTAAATTAGTTTAAATTTAACAAAAATTATTTATAAATATACGCGTAAAATCATACTCTTTTTATTTACATAAAAAATAAATATTATCAAAATTTTTTAATTATAACACAAAATTTTTAACAAAACACAATTTTTTTTAATTCTGATATCAAAATTCTTAAAGTTTGAATTTGATAACGTAACTTACAGTTGTTATTTTTATTTTAATATATATTTTATCTTAGCATATAATTTTAGTGTACATAATTAATTTATTTATAAATACGGATATTATATAACTTGTATTTTAATATGTATTTATATTTTAATATATATTTTATAAAAAAATTAAGTTAAGGATTATTTTTCGTGTAGACATAGTCTGGACTCTGGATTTACTAACAAAATTTGTATTAACGCTCATAACCGCCACACAAAAGAGAGAGAGAGAGAGAGAGTGATAAAAGAGAGAAGTGATGATTGAATTTGAATGGTGTTGTTTGACTGGGTGAAGACTGAACCATACATGGCTTCTCTCACTCTCTTCAGCGCCACTACTCTTCACACCAAACATGGCTTTGGGTTTCAAAGAATCAAGTTGTTCCCTTCCAAACACCACCGCGTCTTCTCCGTCTCAGCTTCTGCTTCCTCTTCTCCGCTCAAGGCTCTCATATTTGACTGCGATGGCGTCATACTCGAATCTGAGCACTTGCACCGCCAGGCATACAACGATGCCTTCACTCACTTCAACGTTCGCTGCCCTTCTTCTTCTTCTTCTTCCGATCAGCCCCTCAATTGGGACGTTCACTTCTACGATGAACTTCAGAACCAAATTGGCGGTGGCAAACCCAAAATGCGATGGTGCGTGTTCTTTTTTCCCCTTCCAACTTGCAATATTGTTTTCTCTGTTCTTGGCTTGATTCCCTATTTTGGGGATTTTAAGGTATTTTAAGGAGCATGGTTGGCCATCATCTACCTTGTTTGAGACTCCTCCAACCGATGATGATGATCGAGCCAACCTCATTGACACTCTTCAGGTTTTTCACTTGTCTTTCTTTGCCAACTATGCAAATTCAAATTGTGTGTGTTCTCATTAGATTCCTTATGGTTTTCATGTAGGATTGGAAAACTGAGAGATACAAAGAGATAATCAAGTCTGGAACTGTATGCATACTTCTATGCTATATGCCTTATGCTTAAAATATCTTATTCGTAAGTTTGTGTTACATACATATATGTATGTTTTGGCACAGGTAAAACCCAGACCTGGAGTGTTGAGATTGATGGATGAGGTCAAAGAAGCTGTAAGTTGTTGTTCAATCAATGTCTTGTTTCGATTTTGTGATCTGGTCATCTGGATAACTGTTTTTTGTGATTGTGATGAATTCAATTTCTGCTCTTTTGAATATATATAAAAAAATACTATATGCACACTAAAAATCAGCCATCAAATAAAAAATGTTATATGCACACTGAAAATCAGCCACCATGTATTTGTGTATAAATACTCGCATTGTTTGAATATTTTGTGGCCAGTCACGTTATTGATTCTGGATATCTGCTTATGAGTTTGTCATTCTTTGTCCTCTTGGTGTTTCAGGGTATAAAGCTAGCTGTTTGTTCTGCAGCTACTAAAAGTTCAGTGATTATGTGTCTGGAAAACCTTATAGGAATTGTAAGCCAAGTTTCTTATATATTTTCACAATCTAAACTCTGAAGTAGAAAACTGTTTATTTTTTTCAAAAACTATAAATTGCATTCAACCAGCTTATGTTCTCTGT
Source organism: Arachis hypogaea (assembly GCF_003086295.3). Taxonomy (NCBI): domain Eukaryota; kingdom Viridiplantae; phylum Streptophyta; class Magnoliopsida; order Fabales; family Fabaceae; genus Arachis; species Arachis hypogaea. Next base: position 140,125,318 of record NC_092048.1, read on the forward strand.
TGTAGGAGCGCTTTCAAGGTCTTGATTGTTTCCTTGCTGGTATATTCACAGCTTCATGCAGCTTTCTTATAGCTTACTATTATTGCTCATACAACATTGACAAGTATTTGTGGTCCAAGATAAATTATATCGTCATGCATAAGAAAATCAGATAACTTACTCTGTCATGCCAAATTTTCCTGGCATGGAGTTCATATCTAAATGGTTTTTGTTTCCCCCCTTCTGCCACATTTTTTTCAAGTTTAAATTTATGTATTTATTTTATTTGAACTTTTAGGCGATGATGTGAAGGAAAAGAAGCCTGATCCATCAATATACATTACAGCTTCAAAGGTATTAATATGACAATAAGATAATGTATTGAGACAGCTTATGCATGACTGCTTCATGATTTTACATGTTGTGACTTGCAGAAGCTAGGTGTATCAGAGAAAGATTGCTTAGTGGTAGAAGACAGTGTTATTGGGTTGCAGGTAAATATTTTGATCATATTATCAATATTCTGTATTTACTATTTAACCGATAGCATTTCACACAAGCTTGGTTTTAAAAAACATAACAATCATAAAATAAAATTATCCTCATTTTGTTTCTTACTTGCCATATTGCATCTAATCATGTTAGGTACAATAATTAACTAACTAATGTTGATCAAACGATGCCATATGATCAAGTTAATTAACTAACTAATGGAATTCTCAACTGAACTAAACTAACCTCAACAGGCAGCAACACAAGCAGGGATGTCATGCATTGTTACCTATACATCTTCCACAGCTAGCCAGGTGAGGCAGTTAGCCTTAAAATTAATTTTGCAGGAAAAGAAATGAACACTAACAATTTGATACTGAATTTGAGTTGAATTATTATTCATGGACTACATTTTTTTATCTAATGCAGGATTTCAGTGATGCCATCGCAATCTATCCCGACCTAAGTAATGTAAGGTATGAATATATGATTCGTTGCTGACAACCGAAGGGTAAGGTTTTCTTAGTTCAGCCACGGCCACTAAAATTGTTTGAAATTGTGATGCAGATTGAAAGATTTGGAACTACTACTTCAAAATCTGGTAGCAGCTAAATAAGAGATATGGTTCTATATGGAAAATTGTTACTATTAATTCAGATACCTTTTTCTTCAAGGAAATGGGTTGAAAATTAGATGTACCACAAGGTTAAGGTCTTGTTCATTGACAGCAGATGTATACATGTGAGATGTTGTTTTGTGAAAGCAATTCATTGTAAGATGGGGTAAAAACATCATAGCCTATATATTTGTATGGTTCGTAATATTCAATTGGAAATGTAGGCAGAAATCTTATTTGCCAGTTCTTCATGTTCACCATTGGCTTTGACCCAATAATTTATAATTGAAGGTTGTAAACTTCTAACTACAATTAAAGTATCAAAGAGAGAGAGGCTGACTTTCCAATTTTTTTCTTTGGTACTTTGATGCAAACATATTAAGCATAAGAGAAATTGATATGGTCCAATTCATTGCCGAATAAAAAGACTTTATTTCCTATAAATAAAATATTTGACAACTTTAGGTATCAAAGGGGTGGTGGCGCAGTTGGCTAGCGCGTAGGTCTCATAGCGTCTGAGTTATCCTGAGGTCGAGAGTTCGAGCCTCTCTCACCCCAATACATTTTTATTATATGATTTCTTTACATCATCCTTGTATGTTATATCTCCCTTTGACGACTTTAGGCATTAAAGGGGTGGTGGCGCAGTTGGCTAGCGCGTAGGTCTCATAGCTTCTGAGTTATCCTGAGGTCGAGAGTTCGAGCCTCTCTCACCCCAATACATTTTTATTATTCGATTTCTTTACACCATCCTTGTATGTTGTATCTCCCTTTGCAAATTACGACCATGCTCCTTCTTTTTCCAACTCAAAGAAACGAAACCATTCTCCATTGGATTAAACAATAGTCTAAGTTATGTCAAATATACTGCAGTCTGCAGATGGTTCATAAGCAAAACGCAATGACGACGAAAAATACGGGTGGAAAAAAATATATTTCCTTTGGATAAAAAGATGTATATAATAACGATTCAATTTTGTCTAAGAACAACACATTTATAAAAAGACAGCATTAAACCTAAAGTATAATTAATTCAATATTCCCCAACCCCAAAAATAAATTACAAGCAGCATGAAGAAAAAAAGATCTCTAATTTCCTCTGCTCTTCACCATCTCCGCATCTTTATGCAGAAAAACCAACCGTGTCTATAAACCATGCTTGCCCCTCCGAGTTAAGTTCTCCACAGTGAGGGTATTAATCAAGGAATGATGCATCCATATGAAAGGGAAATAAATGCAAAGCTTCTGGCAAACTATCATCTCTTACCGGTAGCAGTTTTGCCTTTGCTTAAATCAGCAAGTTCCTCAATAAGTTTCCTCTCATCACTGCTCAGTCTTTTGGGGATTTCTACTTGCACGCGAACCAATTGGTCGCCCCTCATATTGTTTTTATTCAGATAGGGAACACCCTTTTTAGCCATAACAAGTGTTGTGTTTGGTTGTGTCCCTGCCGGAATTTTCAAGTCCACCATTCCATCCACAGTAGGAACCTTTGTTGTAGTGCCCAAGATTGCATCAATGTAAGAAACCTTGCAGGTGTATAAAATGTTGGTGTCGTCTCGTTTAAGGACAGGATCTGGGATGACCTCAATGACAACAAAGAGGTCACCGGGAGAACCCCCTCGCCTTCCAGCATTCCCTTCATTACGGACCCTTAAACGACTACCAGAATCCACGCCTGCTGGGACCTTCAGACTTATCCGCTTTGTTTTCCTTACTCGACCATCCCCAGTACATGTATTGCAAGGTGTTGAAATTTCTCCAGTCCCATTGCAAGATGAGCAGGTCATAGATTGCTGGAAGATACCTAATGGAGTTCTTGTTGATGAGACAACCCGCCCTTGACCTCCACAAGTGCTACATCTGGTTGGTGTGGTCCCTGGTTTAGCACCTGAACCATTGCAAGTTCCACAGCTTTCTAATCGACTTATCTCTATCTCTTTTTCTATACCAAAAACTGCTTCTTTAAAGTTCAGAACAAGACTGTAATACTCATCTTCACCATCTATTGCTCCATTCCAAGAACCCCTAGAACCGGCACCACGATTCATACCCTCAAACAATGACTCAAACAAATCAAAGGGATTGCTGAAATCCTGACAAAAAGATAGTCCTTCTTTGAGAAACAAGAATATGATAACAAGTTAGAATTACCCATTAGCATCAGAATTAACTTACCCCCATTCCCATTCCAGATCCCTTAAGACCAGCCTCCCCATATCTGTCATATATGGATCGTTTCTCATCATCAGATAAGACCTGCAATAGAATTTCAATTACAGAGGATAGGTTGTGATTGGACATGGAAGACGGCCAGATGAGTTAAATCATCTATAATTTTACCTCGTATGCATTGCTAATTTCCTTAAATTTCTCTTCTGCCCCAGGTTCTCTGCAGGACAGTAGGAACAAAATTACAATCCCATTCACTTGCAAAACACATGAAAGGAAGGAAGAAAATGGGAAAGGAATAGATTAGAAAGCAGGCAAGTAGAAACATGAAATGAAAAATAACTCACTTGTTCACGTCTGGGTGATAATTCCGGGCGAGCTTCCTATAAGCTGAAATGTCAAAAGGAGAGAGATTTAATATTGCAATTATATGAGTGTGACAACAAGCCACTAACCAGCAAAGAATATACACAACCAAGTTAACAAAACCAGATTCTGGTTAATCAATTTCAGACTAAAGCCTTACTACACATTAAAAGAGAAATCAAAGGTGTCAACAATGCAACAAACACCTCACTAATCAATCTACATATTTGACTGACACCATTATTCTAGTTCCTTTCTTTAGGTTTTGGCAGATTTCTCTTCCAGTTTATAAGTTTATGCTTTTGATATCCTTTGTGGAACTTTTCTTATATGCCCCACATGTATTTTAGTTGCAACTTTTTCCTTTTTTTACTTCACAAGATTAAAGGAAGCAGACAATTTTTTAAGAAAGAGCTAATCATTCAGTTAATCAAAAACCTAATGGAAGTTGAAAACCCATTGCAATACCAAAATGTCGCTTGTATATAGTTCATTATATGATCCAAGAACTACCTAGCAAACCAAAATACAACATTTAAACAGACACAAAAATTTATCACAATGGAGATAGAATCATGAAGGCACTTAAAGAAGAGGACAAATAGAAAATACCACTCTTTATTTCAGATTTACTGGCATTTTTTGAAACACCAAGAACTGAATAGAAATCCTGCACATAACAAATAACAGATGTTCATTTACTATATTTAATAGTTATTGGAGCTTTATAATACAAGGAATGCTTTATTAAAGTACAACGATATCAGAAAAAGATAAGATCAAAAGGAACTATTCTTGCTTAAAAGAGCATCAATAACTCTAACTTACCGATTCTGCTCTAACTATCAACCTTGATCCCCTACAGTGATGTAAAGGCTGAAACGAACCCACATTAAATATCATGCGCAAGGAATCCTGAGAAAGAAAGCTTGAACTAGGGGCAGCCATAAAGCATACCCTGCTTGTAAAACTGCATGGAAAATCACAAACAGAAATTATACTCTCCACCACAATTGTCTATACCGAAATCGTATGCACCTACTGGTGATGAACATACAAAAAATAAAGGAGCAAACCCAAAAACAATTATAAACTACACCCAAGTTATGGTTATATATTGCGATTGATGATATAATAGGGAAAACAGTATGAATATGAAAGTAATTTTGCCCTTCCCCATTGCATGTAACTTCCATTTTGCAGAATTGGCTATAGAACTCACTTGTGGCTGGATGACGCAACCTTGGCTATCATACTGGATCTTAATAAAAGCTGAGGACGAATTCCCCATTGTGCAGCCGATGTACTACCAAAAGTAGTAATTGCCATTGCCATCCTATATATCTTCAGCAATACAATATGCTAATCAATATGAATTTTGTTGATGAACTTCTGATAGCTGCAAAAACTGCATATTGAAATTTAATGTGCTTAGCAAAGTAAGAGACTAAATAAACAGAAGTCAGAATTAAATAAAAGAGAGTTAAGAACACAATGAGCAAACCCTCAAGAAAAATACCTATTTTACATAGAATAAGAAGTAAGGGAATAAATGCACACAAATTAAAAGGAAAATTAGATAATTTGAATTTTGAATACAGTTTTCTTCTCTGAATATAATTAAATCCCGGTTTTTAAAAGGTCCCAAACACAAATAAGATGTATACAGAATGAAAGAGCTAACTAAGTGGCACTAAAATGGGAATACTGGAAATACAGGGAGGCAAGAAATGGAAAGTGCAAGATAAAAGTAGGTGAGAGTGAGACAAACAACTAAGGAAGGAATAGATTCACTTGTAGAAAACAAGAAATAATAAAAAAAAAAAAGATTGGGATAGGAAGAGAAACCTGTTAGTGTTGGAGGAGGAGCGTGAGGTTGAGAGGGGTGAGAGAGGATGGAGCCAGCGCGGTGGGAGGATGAGGTTACAGTGTCACTACCCGCGTTGCCCCTCTCTCTCTAATTCTCTCTCAAATTGGATGAAAAAGAACTTGGTGGTCGAGAGTTTTTTCTCCCTTTAATTCCCGTTTCCTGTTTAACAAAGTATTCATTCCCTGCTTCTCTCACCCTATTGCCTACTCTCTGTCTCATCTTCCCCGCCGTCGATTTCTTTACTTTCTCTCTAAAAGATGAAATTATATCTTTATTGAAGAATTTAATGGTTGATAGCCTTATCAACAACCGACCTTAGCTCAGTTGGTAGAGCGGAGGACTGTAGTTGGAATACCAAGCTGAAATCCTTAGGTCGCTGGTTCGAATCCGGCAGGTCGGACTTTTTTAATTTAAATTTCTATACTCTTAAAAAAGAAAATGTTCTACTAGCTATGGTTGTGTCGGTGAATTTTTACATGAAATAAATAATAATATTTTATTATTTGTTATTTTTTCACCGATTAATGATCATATTTAATTTATTATGAAGAATATATAAAAATATTATTTATTATAATAATGACTTTTTCTGTGTATTTTTTAATTATAAAATTAAAAGTGATATAAAAAATAAAAGTTATAAAAGTATAAAAAATAAAAATACTAAGTGTATATTATAATTATTTATCATATATTTGTATACAAATATATAAAAAAATTTAAAAATAATTAAAATTTATTATTTTTTATTAATAGTTTTAGTCATTAGTTTATTTTTTTAAGTCTAATAATATACTTTTAATTTATATTTTAAATATTAGTAATTAACTGTTAATAAAAAATAATAAATTCTATTAATTTTTTAATTTTTTTAAATATATATTATTTTTTTATTTTAATATATATTTTATATTTTAATATATATCTTATTGTGATAATTTTTTTTGTTGATTTTAGCGTATAACTAAACAAAATTATACTAAAGAGTTTTATTAAAGAGCCAACTAAAAATGTAATTAAAAAGAATCAATTAATTAAAAAATAGGTTTATTATAAAAAAAATCAATTTCTTATTATTCTAATTTCTAAAATTTTAAATTTAAAAAAAAAATTAACTTAAGTTGACTTACATCTTAGTTAGCACCCTACACTTTTTTGGTAGAAATAGATTCTTAAGATAACAAGTAGCTAGTGAAGGCATCGAGTGTATGTAGCAGCACACTGTAAAAGAGAGGAAAAGAAAAAGATGATGGAAGCAAAGCAAAAGGCAATGGCATCAGCACATCCTTCAATCCTCCTCTTCCTTGTCTTCATCTCTTCCACAGTCGCCGGCACCACAACATGCCGGGACACATGCGGCTCCACACAGCTCAAATATCCATTCGGAACCGGCCCCGGTTGCGGCTCCCCTCTCTTCACCCCTTACATCTCATGCACTTCAAACGGCACTTCCGACCAACTCACCCTCAAAACCCACACAGCCTCATACCCAATAACCTCCATCTCATACGCTACTTCCACACTAACCCTAACCCCACCAACCATGTCCACATGCACCTCCATGCACACCTCACCAACCAACTTCGGCCTTGACTGGGCCACACCCTTCCAAATCACCTCCACCACCTTCATCCTCCTCTCTTGCCAGCCCCCAATCAAAGCCACTCCCATCTGTGACCCTTCCCTAGACTACCTTTGCGCATCCATTTACACGTGTCCCTCCGTGGTTTCACTCGGCATGCCTCTCTTCCCTCCCGCCAACACTTGCTGTGTGTACTCGCCGGCTAACCTTGATGCTAAGGGTGAGTTGGACCTACAAGCCATGAAGTGCGGTGGTTATGCTTCCGTCGTGTCGCTTGGGGATACCCCTACGGACCCTACTCACTGGGTTTATGGTGTCAACTTGAAGTTCTCTTATGGTGCTCTCCAGAGTAACTATGTCACCAGTAAGTGTAACACATGCGAGTATAGCGGTGGAATCTGCGGGTATGCTACTCCCGGAGATGCATTTCTTTGTGTCTGTAAAGGTGGATATAACACTAGTTTGGATTGCTCTAATAATGGTTTCAACCAGAACCAGCTCCAGGACTATCTCTGGGACTCTTTTTCCTCTCCAACAATGTCTCCACGTAAGTTTTTCATTTCTTTCTTCTTCCCTTTTTTTGGTAGCACTGAGTTTCCATTTTTCCCAGAAAATAAAGCTAAATGTCCCTTTTATGTATGTTATTCTTGGTGTTTCTTTACCCTTCTTTGTGTTTCATGATGATTATTCCTGTAAACTATAAAGGGAGACTTATATGCATAAAGGGACGAATCGGATGCTAAAGTATGCACGGTGCTTTTACAGTTTATCTTTGTAACAAAAATAAAACTCTAGTTTAAACTTTGGTGAGTAATATATGAAAATGTCTTTATATAAAAATAGATAAAAACTGTCACATAATTTAATATATTTAATTAGATTGCTTAACACAATATGTGATTGTGTTAATATATTAACGATCATCTTCACCTACTATGAAACCTTAAACTTTTATTCTAACCGTTTCACTAGTTTTGATGAGCAGCTAGCGGGTATGTTTGGAGTTTCATCTTGGCTGGTATTGTCTCCAGCATATTTTGAGCCGCGATTCACCATGCAGCTGGATATTGAATATTAGCTAGCTGCTAGCTCGTTTGTAGTTATGCATAGCAGCAAGTCATTTTCAAACTTACTTTAATTAATGTGCCTAAAAGTTGCATTGTGTTACAAACGTAGTATGTTTAAACGTAAGGAATAAAGGTTGTATTGTACTGTGTATCCATATTTCTACATTTTTTGTAGTTCTATATAATTGAGGGATTGGAATTGAACTATTTTCACTTCTTGGGAAATTAAATATGTATACTTAAGAAGCTAGATAAGAGAACATTTAAAATTAAGCCGATGCATGCTTTGTATGATTAGAGTGATTGGTATTCGGATAATACTATTATTTTCATTGAATAAGAAAATTAGTAAAAAAAGAAAAGGAAAAAATACTAAAATGTGTATTAAGGATATTGGTTGAAATGAAAGTGAAAAATTTTAATTCTTTTTAATATATTTAAATACACAAAAAATTATAGTTAATTTATATTTGTAATTCAAACTTTTTTATTTGTAATCTCTTGGATAAGTATCCTTAACTATAGTTAGCAACATTCTAAACGACTGGTTAAAAGGATTTAATTTATTCATGTGAATAAAAATAAAAAAATGGTATACATTCTATATTTCATTCTATTCTCTTCCACCGCAGGCCAGGCTGCGTATATACAGCAGCAGTATGAAAAAATACACGATCTCTGTGAGCACTCACTAGTCACTACTATCCCCATTACAAGAAGATTTGTATTTCTTTGACATAAAATCTAGTAAGTGCATAGCATAGTAGACACCAAGCACAAGTTGAAAAGAATATACAGGGCAAATACATAAACAATTCTGAGAGTGATATCCATAATGCCGAAGAGAATTTCTAATCCACCTTGGAACCATTGCTTTGGTTTTCTTGTTTAGACGGGGCAGTAGGATTAATGAGGAATGAATTTATATTCTTGGCCATCTCCTTGGGCTTCTCTACATTCACTGCATGCCCTGCATTCTTGATTACCACTAGTTCTGCATTCTCTCCTACGTGACTACACCAGAATAAATGAATGAATCAAATTCAAAATGTAAACCAAGTTAATTGCACATAACAAAATAATGTTCCCATGCAGTACAGATCTTGATGGAGATATATAATCCTTCATGCCTGACTCTTTACCAAAATCTATTGGATATAAATTAACAACGCCAAGGTGTTGCTTTAGGGTGGCGAAAGTTAGAACCTTGTCCCATTTGCTGGCCAAAATTGTAGAGATATTTGGGGGCAAAAAAAGTCCAAATAAAACTACATGAAGTTACCTTTTCAGTCTGTGTGCTAACTCCAGAGGGAATAATTGGTCCTGCTCTCCCCATATTATTAGTGTAGGCTGTAACATTAGAAAATTATGCATTTTGAGAATCTCTACTGCTAAAATGCCAAAAGACACGGTGAGACTAACTCATAACATTAAATATATACAAAGCTAACTTATTTTATATATCAAGTACTTGTTCATTATTCACACTTCCTTTATCATTCTTTCTTTTATTTTGATATGTTCCTCACTTTTATTGTGTGCAAATACCAATGCTTTAAAGAAGAAGTGAAACAAACCTGGGATATCTTAGGAAGATCAGAGAGTTTTCTACCCTTAATTAATGCTTCGAGTAGTTCTTTCCTCTGGATGCGGTTGGAACACATCACCTGCCAGTAAAACCAGTTTCAGCAACAAACAAGTTCCTGTTGCAAATTCGCAAAGGGCAAACTCATGCTTTATGTATTGAGACTTACCGAGACCAGAAAACTATTCAAGTTGGAAGGAATACTAGCATAACTAGTTCATTCAAGTTTCAAATCATCAATGCTTAACATCTTCAAGAATCAACTAACTGTAACTTCATTTAGTAATGAGAGAAAAACCTAGATAAATCTTTCTCATTTATTGATGAGGAAAGAAAAACAGAGAGAAAACAGAGCTTCCGCTTTTTATGGATATACAGGAAACATACCAAGTGAATGAAGAGAAAAAGACAAGTTTCTAAAATTTTAGAATTAATATGAAAGAAAGCATGAAAAGCATGACTCACACGAATGAAATCATTGAGGAAACATGAGGGCATGAGCTTGATAGGCTTAACGAAGGTAAGCCTGACGAGCTCCTTCATCTTCTGAGGGTTCTGAGGAATCAGAAGAGACACAGCCTCGTCAACGCTCTTCAACTTGGAGATCCCGCCATCAACGTCCTTCTCTTCAAAGCAAACACCAGCACAACACAGAACCACCTTCTCAATCCTCTCAGGGAACTGAGCCGCCATGCTGTACAGCACGAAGCCGCCGTAGCTTATCCCGGCGGCGCTCATCTTGCTGACCCCGTGGGCTTCCATGAGGCCCATGAGGCAGCGAGCCTGGAAGGACTCGGATCTTTCGGGGCTGGTGGTGAAGGAGTCGCCGAAGAAGAGGAGGTCCGGGACGTAGACGTTGAATCGGGGAGTGAGAGAAGGGAGGAAGTGATTCCACTGCCACATTGCGTTGGCTCCGAAGCCATGGATGAGAAGAAGGGAAGGCTTTGATTGGTTGTGGGATTTGGGGACCCAGCAGTGCATGAGTGTTCCGTCGCCGAGGTCGGTGGTTGTGGATTTGAGGCCGGCGGAGGAAAAGGAGTTGCGGTAGCAGCGGTTGCGGGAAGCAGTGAAGCTGAAACAACAGCTGGACATGGTAGTTGCTGAGATTGAGACAGTGTGTTTGTGTGGTTTTACCATTTGCCATGCTTTTATTGCTTTTACTTAAAAAATGTATTTACTTTTTCTGTCCTTTTCCGAATGTACCTGTCACATTTTGGCGCTTTTCCATATCTGTGCGTCAGCAGCTTCGATGAGCTTCTAAACATTAATTAATGCGTAATCATATATAAAAATAAATTTTTGCACTTAATAATAAAATTCAAGTGAAATATCATATCATAATTTATAAATATTTTAAATTTATGAATTATATTATAACTTAATTTGAAGCATAACATATCTAAATATTTATTATTTTAATTTTTTTAACATTTATAAATACTTTTTTATATTATATTATTTTACACAATTTAAATATATACAAATTTTTTTCTACTGTTTTCTCTTACCCTTTCTAATAATAATAAATATAATTTAATTTAATTTAATTAAAAATTATTATTTTATAGTCTTCTATAAACATGACAGAATAAAATTATAAAAATAATCTTTTTATCATTTTGAATAGTTTAACTCTTTTTTTTTCTTTTTACGTGTAATTTTATTTTGCGTTAATTTTGTTTATTTAATGATAAAATATACTCATGTTAATTCTATCATATAATAGTTTATTTTTTTCTTATGTATTTTAATTTGTATAGTTACTATTAATCTTATTGTTTTTGTTTTCTTAAATTGTTCTTTATTTTTTATGACTTGATAATTTAAATAAAAAAGTAAAGAAAAATGATGGCAAAAAACGGAAGCTAGAAGCCTAAAGCAGTAATATCATTTCTCAGCATTGTTATTATTAATATGAATTTTATTATTTTTTTAACATTTTTTAACATGAGTTTCATTCCTTTTTCTTTATTATTATTAATGCTTTTATCATTTTCTTCTTTAATTATAAATCTCTTTATAATAATTCTTTGATAGAATATTTTTTTAGTCTAATAATTTTTTTCTATTTTTTGTCAAAAATAATTTATATTAGGAGAAAAAAGGAATATACAAATTAAATTTTAAAATTCAAATTTAAATAAAATGTACAAAAATAATTATTGAATTAGATTTAAACTCTTTGTATTATCGTCATTGCAAATTTTAAATACCATTATAAGCTGCAAACGGAATATTCACAATAGGCAGCACAAAGTAATCTGCATACAATGTTAATTAAAACAAACTTCCATATATTTCGTTTACAGAATTTTATAAAAAAAACTCAAAATAAAGTCAAAAGTCAATTACAAATCAACAATACAGTCAATCATCTTTAAACAACCGCATCAGCGGTCTCATTCTGGACTTCTCCTCCAGGCTCATCATCTACTTAATTTCCCATTTTACAACTATCTTTGTAAATACCAAACGATCCGATATCAAACATTCAAGACAACAAAATATCGATAACAAATATCCATGTCAAATCCTACTTTTCCTAAATTTGCTTGTCAAACGCAAATTAATAACACAAAATGTCAAATGAGTTTTCAAATGCCACATAAACAAATAGTCGTAGTAAGGAACTAAAAAACTACAAATCCCCAAATCACTATAGCAAATACATAATTAACAAGGGCATTTAAGATAAATCCCTATTTGCTAGCTTCGGCCGCAGTTTTTCCTCGGCCTCATCAAGATCATCGTTAACAAGTTTCCTTCCAACTACAATCTTTGTTACATCCAATTTTGAAACATCAAAGTTTGGAGAGTAAACAGAGACTTGGTTAATACACCGGTCAAAACCCGCTGCAAACATCTCCATAACTTCGACCTCGAGCTTACGAACTCGAGCCACCATCTTACCTTTTTCCATATCAGCATACGACAGCTGACTCTGCGAATCACGAATTTACTCACGGAGGGTCTCTATCTCTTCCTCCTGATCCTTCATTTTCTTCGTTTTCTCGGCAATAATAGTATTCCTCCCAGTAAGCTCTTTCTCTTTCTCAGCAGCAGTTCTTCCAACAAAGCAATCTTATCAACATACTCCTTCTCACCAGCACCCAGCAGCTCCATGGTGCGACCTATACACAACATCCTAGTAGCAATGACCTACAAAAACATTCATAAAAATATGACAAACCAATAAGCAATACAACAAAAAATAAAAACACCAAATTATACCTGCATGTATTGACCAACAGCTTCCATGCCAGTATCCTTAAGCAAATCCACATCACCAGGGAACTGACCAACCTTGTTGTCCAGTTTGGAAATAGGAAACTGATCACTCCATACAGACCTTGAATTTGAATCACGAGCAAAGCCATGAAGTTGCATCTGCTTAGGTCTCTCACGCTGAACAATAGCTCCCTGAGCGGCCTCAGCAGATACCACCTCCAAGGACTTATCGAACTCAGTCTTTTTCCTCTTCATAGCATGAGAACTGGATTGGGCAGTTTCAGGTAAAATGGTCTTACCAGAACCATCTTTCTCACCTCTTTTTTGTTCCAGAAACATTCTCATACGAGAAGAGGAGAGATTTGGAACTCTACCACCTGAAAAATAAAACAAACAACATAAGACCAATGTAAACAAATCAAAACGCATGAGGCAAACAAAATGCGCTACCTATGTATCTCGACAAAGAATCTCTGTCATCCTCAAACTTCAAAAGATCAGGAATAGATAACAGTTTCCTAGAGGCAAAGCACTCAACAAGGTAATCTAAAATTAAGTCCTCCTCAGGAGTCCTTCCGATAGCCTCAAGCACTTGCATAGGCTCAGGAGACCAGTATAAGAAAAACTTCTCAGCCAATTCATCATCTAAGTAAAACGGGTACTTAGTCTCTTTCGAGCGAACTTTCACAAACAATTCTTGAAAAGTTTTGAAAGACGATTTATACAAAATAAACAATGAACGCCCAGGGTAACTACTAAGGTTCACCCACAAGCCTTTCCTCACACCTTTCGATTGAAACAGGGAAAAGAACAGGTTTAAAGAAGGTTCAAATTCTAGAAAACTAAACAAGCACTGAAATGCACGAAGAAATGCCCGTGAATTAGGGTGTAACTATGACGGAGCGCAGTTAAGTTATGTCAAAAAATTACACTCGAAATTTGTAAAAGGGAGCTTCACATGGAGCTCATTCAGAACAAAGCTATAGAAATAGAAATTCAACACCCACACGGGCACCCTTCCTAACACAATTAACACTGTCTAAAACAGACAAAGACTCGACACTATGAAACAGAGAAGCACGACATTTCACATCCGCATGTACCCAGTGGTACCAATAATCTTTTACTTCACCACTTTATCTTTTTCATAATAAACAGGAAAGCAGTAAAACAGAGAAAAAAGGGGAAAGAGAGTGTACCTCTGAAAGACATCTTCAGTAGTAAATAGGAGAGGAGACAAGTTAGTGTTTTTTTGAAACAGTAAGAGAAGGTAATAACTACACAACCCCCACTACCACATGATCAAATAAGACAAGCCACACGATGAGAAAGGCTTTTCATCTGCATCAATGGGCCAGATGCATCATGGAGAACTTAACAGACAGTAATTATTGCAAGCAAAGGTTTTCAAGACATGCAATTATTAACGATGCCACGTAAGTAAGTTAAGCTTGGGGGCTTAAGATGCACAAGCTGAATTATAACATTCATGCAGCTACTTTCCAAAAGCTTAACTCACTTCCGTAACATCCGAAGTAAGTCAAACTTGGGGGCTGTGATCCATCCCTATAAACTTGAAATCCAACGTCATAACTTGGTTTGACCAACTGCATAAGCAAAACTCAGAATCAACAAACCACTGAGCCAGGATTCTCGGGATATGAATTCACAAGGTGGTTACACCACTACCTTAAATAGAGATCAAGCCCGAGTAACAAAGGACATTCAGAATTCACTACTCACTATAATCGTTATTGAGATATTATTTCTGCGCATAAACTAACTTAAGTATCGGAGTCTTTTTTGCAGGTATTCCTCACTGCTCGGACGAGGCTTGCACTGGTGGCACAATCTTTAGCAAGAACAGCCGCGCAAGCATCCCTATAGCTGCCACCAACCTATACCTCGGCCTGAGCCCTAGGCAGGAACATATTATATAATAAGATACAAATTTTTATCAGCACAAATATGCCTTAGATTTACTTGAAGAATGTGGCCTCTTGGGTGCCAAACCAGCAACCACTCCAATGGAGTACAATCTCAAACTCTCTAAGAAATCAGGAACTACACTAGTTAATGTTACAAGATATTTAGTTGGCAGGTTGGTATATCTAACCAACACCCGACCCGATATCAGTTTTGCTGTAGGAAAACTGAGTAAATTCTTGTGCAAGCTCTCTGATGTTCATCTTCAAGCAGTTTAACGAGTTCTTAAGTACATCAAATCTGCTCCAGCTTTAGGGTTGTTCTTCTCTGTAGATTCTGATATCAAGATTTTTGGATTTGCCGATTCAGATTAAGCTCAATACCCAGATACCAGACATTCCATCACTGGTTTTTGCTTCTTCTTGAGTTCCTCCCTTATTTCGTGGAAGAGCAAAAAGCAATCCACTGTATCCCACTCTTTCTCCAAGACATAATATAGGTCTCTCGTTATGACCACTTGTAAAGTTCAATAGCTCAACTACTTGTTACACGACTTTCATCTTGACCAGCAGAAGTCCATCTTCATTTATTGTAACAGTCAATTGGCTAGACACATCGTAGCCAATTCAATGTTCCATGAATGTAGCAAATATATTGAGATTGACTATCACATTGTTCGATATTAACTGCTTAGTGGTCTTTTTCATCTTTTGCCAATCAACTCTCAAACTACTGATTTGTTCACCAAACCTTTATCACGTGCTCCTTGTAATTCCCGTGTATCCAAGCTTGACATGTTTGATTCCCATCAAGTCATCAACCAAGCACTGTCAGCTTAAAGGGACATGTTACATGATACTATTAGTTGATATTTTACTTTTTTTTTTCATTTGTAAATGAGTTACTAGAGATTTAATTAGCAATCAGGTATTAGTCTAACTAATAATTAGTTAATTAAATTGTTCAAATGTAATCTTCTCTCTCTCTCTCTCTCTATATATATATATATATATATATAATATTGGATACTAACTAATTTGGTTAACTTGCCACTTATCCCACAAAAAACTCTCACTTGTAACTGCAAGTACGAATCTCTCTTTTTGTTTATTCTCCCCTCTTCACACTTTCGCTTTCTTTTCCCTGCCGCTCTTCACAGTTGTGAAGTAACATATAAGAAAGAGTAATTTAATATCTAATTTCCAAAAATATATATGAAAAATAATTAAAAAAAAACTATGCACGAAATATTATCATCTCAATGTCACATATTTCACACCAAGAAAATAGAAAATCCACGCATACCACATGCATCAATGGGGGCATGGTTGATCGGGGGGCATATGAATATGATAGTATGATGACTTGCATCTTTTCTTTGGGGTACATACATGCATGATACATCTATCTGATGATTTCATTGACCAATTGAAAAAATGAATATAACTATTTAACAAGAAGAATTGTCATATTATAATAGAATAAATGTATAATACAGCAATACACGGCGGTGCAGGGAGGGAGGCATCTTCGATTGAAGCAATATTTAGAACAAGAAACAATATTAGAGACTTAGAGTGGAAGCATTAGTCATGTTTCCGAAAATCAGTATACTATAAAACCATTATATGATGATATATAATACAAGGAACAAACATGATAGAAGTGTGGCAACTGGTATATGTCACGTATAATTACAACTAACTCTGCCAAAATTTTGTCTCCCTGTCTGCCATTTATCACCACCTCACTTTTCATATATAATATAATCGATTTTGTTAGGTAGATAATAATAATTTTGGTAAATAATGTAAATAATATATTTTAAAATTAATCTAATAAAATAAAAAATATTTTATTCACAAATTATTTCTTAAAAATTTTAATATTAGATAACTATATGCATCTCTAATAAATTGAATATCTAATTATTATTAAATATATCTGAATAAATCGAATAAAAAAAATAATCATCTAATTAAAAATAATCAACATAATCATCTGCATATCTATTAAATTAAATATTTGATATATTCATTATTCATATTGTATAGTATACTTTTTCATAATATAATTATATCATTCAAATAATCAACACGGGTTATTCAAAATTGCAATTTGCAATGCAAGTTGAAAATAATTTTCGCATTTCAAAATTATTGTTGATTTTTACAAATTCTTTCAGGGGCTATATTATCAGTTTATCACATTTTTTGTATAGTTACTGTCATATCTTTTATAGTTAATTTTATTTTAAAATTACTAAAACATTCTTTAGTTATTAAAAACCGTTCAAAAATAAAATGTATTATCACACCCATCTAAAAGTTGTACTAATTAATGTTAAATGCTGTTCTTTACCTATTGTTAGGATTATTTTTTAATTTTTAGCATTCGAATATTTTAATATTATTTTATCCATTTCATTATTTATTCCAAAATTATATGACCAACTATGAGGATTGTATCTGTATACCATCCAATACTAAATATAAAAAATTGGCTTTAATTAATAAACTCTAAACTAATAAAAGAAATATATTGATGATTAGTTTATAATATGTCTTCATGTGAAGTTGATAATTAAAAAATCGTTAAATAATAATTTAATTAAACTTATTAAATTATCTAACAATTTTTAAATATTAACTTCATATAAAGATAATGGCATGCATGCGAATTTTCACCTTAGTTTATATAAAACTTTATATTCTCATGAACTTCAAATAAATTTAAATAAGAAGCACCGTTAATACCAGTTCGTTACAAAGAAAAAAAAATTGCCTTAAAATCAAATAATTGTTTTGTCAATAATAATATATAATTAGAATTTAGAACATTGTATGCTTTAGGTGCATGTTCTACAAGTGATCTATTGAGTCAACAAGGGAAAAAAATTGTTATTGTCATGTACTCATGTGTGGTGAATGAATAAAATTAAATAATTAGTTAGCAATAATTAGTTAGAGAAGAATGCAGTAAACCTTTTTTAAAAAAATATATAAATTGATATATAGAAAGATAAATAGTTTTAGGTTTAACCATAAAAATATTATAAAAATATTATGTATATATAAAAATTAATCATTATAAATATATATTATTTAATTTATTTTTAATATATATTTTATATTTTAACATATATTTTATATTATATGAATATTGGATGACTTATTTAGAAATTAATTTGTAATATATATATATATATATATATAGTTATTTACATAGTAAAAAGGGGGACAATATTCACCTCTAATTTTAATTTTTTATATGTAAATTATATATAAATTTTAGCCTAATTTTATTTTTAAATTTTATTTTAATTTTATTTTAGTGTGTAAATATTTTTTACTCTTTTCTAATATTTCATCTAGTTCCGTCCGAATAATATAATTGAAAGTATTATATTAATTAAGGATAGCTCAAAAATATTAATAAGATAGGACGATGTGATATTAGATAAAAAATAAACTATATAGTACGTAGTAGTCACTCATTATTTTATTTAAATTTAATAAAAAAATATTATTTATACATTAAATATTTTTTATATTCGTAAATAAATATGATTGTTACTAATTAATTGTGTATTTCAATTATTTTTAATTAATAAAACAAAGAAAACGTGTGTTTAAAAAAAATACTGGTATTAAAACAGTATTTATTAATAAAAGGTATACACAAGAATTAAAGTTAATAATATATAATTCAAATACTTTTGTTTTTAAATGTATTAATTTATATAATTCATTAGATTTATAATTATTTATGAATGAGCATATAATAATTGAGTTGATGTCATTTCTATTAGTCAATACTCAATACTCATTGCACTTACTCTGATACATCTTAATCGTATACAATATAACCAATTGGCAATCGCCTAATAATAAGAAGAAGAAATTAGAGCATTTCTTGAATGGCCTTGTCATGCCTCCACTGATTCCCCTTAGTAGTCACTGCTCAAATGGGCACAATAGGATAACATTTGAATGGCTAAATAGTAAATAGCCACCACATATATATACCAAAATACAAGCAAAGTGCAAAACACACATGATGTATATAGATTGATTACTTGAACCTTGGACGAGAAGACAGATTTACTTTAAGCATGACTGAGGGAGGGATCGGACCCTTCTTTATAAGTTTTGCGGGTAGTAATTAACTAATTATATCAATTTTCTATCATTAAGACAAGGTATTATTAGAGTTTTTAAATTTTGATATGGAGTGAGTGTTGGTGTATAACATGGTTATAGGAGTTTAAGGTGTTTTTCTGGACTTGAAAGGCTGCGCCAAAGAAATTGAACGGTCCAATAGAAGGAGTATAATTAGACGGTCCAATTACAGTAATCGGACGGTATACAAATTCGACCGTTCAATTTGCGTATTGACGTCTACATGGCGCGCATCCAGTAGGTTTTCAGGTTGATTTCGTTATTTTTTATACACTTTCGAATATTACCTCCTCCCAGTTTCAGCATCTATCATTTTCACTCTCATACACTCTTTCGAATGGCTTGTTCCTAGGGGTGGCAAGCGGGGAAGCCCGCCCCGTCCCGCCCCGCCCCGCCCCGCCAGAAGCCCGCCCTTTGGCGGGTTGGCCCGTCCCGCCCTGCCTAGTGAGGCGGTCCTAGAATCCTAACCCGCCCTGCCTAACTGCGGGCTGGCGGGCTGACGGGCTAAGCCCGCCAAAGCTCCTCTTTTTTTTTTTTTTTTACTATTAACTACTAAGTGATATATATAATTTCACAACTATATTAATAAATTTATAATTTCTAATGGCATAAAAATTATATTTTTTATATTCACAAACATTAAAGTCTTTGTAATTATAAATATCTAATAAATATAATTATAAACCAAATTTTCATTCAAAATATAAGTATAAATATTCTCTCCAAAGCAAAATAAATATAATTCAAAACATAATTATAAATATTATCTCCAAAATAACATAAACATAATTCAAAACACTCAATTTTTATCTTCACACTCTTGTAAGTTAGGTTCGGGGAAGTTAGGTTTTGGCAAAAAAATTGCAAAAATACCCGCTCACTAATAAAAACCTTAGCCCGGCGGGGAAGCCCGCCCCGCCCCGCCAAAGTTCGCCAAAACCCGCGGTTTAAGCGGTGCGGGTTAGGCGGGCTTTTGCTATTTGGCAGTCCTGATTTTTCAGTCCAGCCCGCCTTTTTTGGCGGGTTATGCGGGCCGGCCCGGCGAGTTTAGACCCGTTTGTCACCCCTACTTGTTCCCCAACTCTACTACTATCTTTATTTTCAGCCATTATTAAACCACAAAAGAGTAGAAAAAAATTTAAAAACAATGTCAAGAAGACAAAAAATAAAAGAAGTGAATCAGTTAGATCTTCACATAGTTAATTATCTTGGACATCTAAATTATATAAGTTTTTATTATTCAATATTTTGATTTAATAAAAATAGTAGTGATAATATTAAATTTTAGTAGAAATGTTATAATAGTACTAATTAGAGATATGTATGTATGATATTATTATTATTATTATTATTATTATTATTATTATTATTATTATTAAGTGTTAGAAATAGTGAATAAAATAGAATTAATTTATAAAATCTGTGAATAATTATTGAGCTAAATATTATTATAAATGTAGTGTTTAGATATTTAATTTAGAATTAACAAATTATTATTATTATTATTATTATTATTATTATTATTATTATTATGTGTTGGAATGAAATTTTAATTAATATGTTTTTTTAATTGTATTATACTAGAGGTGAAGTAGATGCTACAGCAGCAGCTGTATTAGTTAAGGAGAAAGGAAAAGGTTCGAATGCAAATGAAATTAAAGATGATCAGTCTGCACAAGATGGAAAAGTAGAGGATGATCTTATTTTAACAATTGATGTTGCCACTTCTGAAATTCTAATAATGGCTAATTTTCTTTTGGAGATTGTGCTATTATAGACACATTTTTTATAACTAATAATAGAGATCAGAAACAAGTAAAAATCCAATATATTGTATTATTTGTGTACTTAATGTTTATTTTAAATATCTGTTTAATTTAATTTTTACTTTGATTGACGGAGACCTGTATTCTACTCATGCAACTATAGGTAACTCTTACAACGACGACAAATTACAACCTAAGAGGAAAGCATCTCCAATCTCAGGATCATCAAGTATTGACCCATTGCAAGGAGCAAGTGCTGGAACATCTTTAAGGATAGCTGAATTCATGAAATTTGTCCCAACACCAGGAGTGAAGCCAGCATTCAAACCTCTTAGGAAGAAATGAATGATGTTTAGTTGTGATGGATTATTATAGTTAGAGTAGTTGTTTTCTTAATTATGTTTATCTTGTGTCATTGGAATATGGTTATGTGTGTTCAAATACTTGGCTATTTTGTTAAAGAATTTCTATATGTATTTTGTTCATGACTTTCTGGATATTTGTTCAGTTATTTACAAACAATGCTTTTGAATATTCACTAAATATAGACACTTTATTTCAGGTTTATGAATGGTACCAATATGTTTAATACTTAACTTTACTTTCTTACTACTGCAACATTACATATGTACCAGAAGAGCTAACACCATGCTTCTTTTTCATGAAAATTTGAATACAATACTTTCATTCACCCTAAGAGTATACACCTTTAGGTCCACATTTTTAATCAAAATTTAATCTTACTTACACAACTAAACAAATAACTAAACTTAAAATACTAATCCATATTTTCAAACACCTAATTTCAACTTTTATTGAAGTAATTCTCTATGCTAAATTCATCTTTCAACTATCATCACTGCTTGTAGGTTGTGTTTTGCCCACTAAACTCTGTTCTTTTTCACTGTCTACTCACATAAAGAAATCACACCACATTTTTCCAGAACTCTGTCAATTTCGCATCAACCAACAAAAAAAAATTAAGATTACTCATCAAACACAAATACAAGTAACAACACATTGAAGAAGAAGACGACATTGAGAACTTACATTATAATTTGGACACACATAAAAGGGTCTTTCAGGATTGGCATTTGTCCCAGACCATCAAAGCACTGGACGCATTCCACAACCACACCAATCAGGAATCTTTCCCAACCTTCCACCAGTAGGATTTCTCACGGAAGCCCCATGAGAACATGATCGTGCAGAACTCCCTGCAGCTTGGCTTTCTGGACTCATCATTTCACCAGCACAGTCTTAAACGTATTTGGAAGGAGGGCTGCAAATTAAGGCTTTATCATCTATGGAGGGGTTAAATTGAGTTCATTCAAATTTTGCCATATCATTCACTCATCACACATCCACTCTGGCAAGTTGGGTGATACATGGATACACACTATGGCGACTTAACGTGCCACATCATATTTTCGTTAATGGAACTAGCGACAGGGGCAAATGCGGGGCACGATTCAACATTCTGGGGTGTTAATTGAGTAACTATAAATTTGGGTGTCGAAAATTGAGGCCAGTAAAAAATTTAAAGGGTTAAAATGAATTTCAACTCCGAAAAATGTTATTAATCAAATTCGTCATTTAAAGATTTTTAATTAGTCATGTTAGTCCTTCGTTACTTTTTTTTTGTTAATTGTCAAAATTTGTTAATGTGGCACGTTAAGTGATATTACAACACACACCTAAAAGTATTAATTGACTATTAACATAATAAATTTATAAAATTAGATCAAATTAAAGTCTAATTGATGGAAGAACTTGAGGCATTAGAATCTCTTAATTTAGGATTAATTTGATCTAATTTAATAAATTAGTTAAGTTAATAATTAATTAGGATTATTAAGTGTATGTTGTGACCACATCAAAAAATTCTGATACTGTTAGGAATGAAATTGAGAAAATGACTAATATGACTAATTTAAAATTTTTAAAAAATAAATTTAATTAAAATTTTTTTTAGAGATTAATTTAAATAACGAGTGATCTTTTAAAGACTAATTTAATCATTAACTTAAGATAAATAATTTTAATTTTTTATTTAAAAAATAAAATATAATTTTTTATTCTTAAATAAATTTTTTTATATTTTTTTATGTTTTACCTATAAAATAAATAATAAAAAATTATATTTTACTCTTTAAGATAAAATTTAAAATTGAGAGACTTAAATCTCTTTTTGGCACCATTGTATTACCACTGTTTCTGTTCTTACTTAGAAAAATCGAGTCATAGTGATGATTTGTGAGAAGATATTTTTCATGGCAGATTATATTAGATTAGATTATATTACTAAATTTAAGTGGGGAACATTTTTTCAAAGGAAGAACCCAAACCAATCAGTGGAAAGTAGAACGAGTAACGACGCATGGATACCAACAAACAAGAGGCAGCACTTCACTTCTTCTGCAGTCCAATCTGTGAGAGAGTGAGAGAGAGGAGTGTGTGGTGCTGGCAACTGGCAACAAATCAACAATAATTGCTGTGTCTTTGCTTTCCAAATTCCAATCTTCCTTTACTAAACATGATTCTATTTCAACATTCTTCTGGTCAATACCTGTAATACTGAATTATTATAATCAGTAGTAATAATCATAAATCAAAGATAGAGAGAGAGAGGAGAGAGGGAAAAGAAAAGAAAAGAAAAGAAAAAGAAAAAGGAAATGCGAAAAACGTTATAAAAAGTAACCAAAAAAGAAAGGAAGAAAAAAAAGCAAAGGGGACAGAAGGTTCGGTTCAACATTTGCTGTCATACCTTATTGCCAGCTACCTCTCTCTCACACTTCTTCTCCTTCAACGCTCTTCATTACATAGTTAGTACCTTTCTAAACCTTTCTTCTTCTTTTGTTATTTTTTTTTCAAAATTTACTGTATCCCCACTACACACTGATCTTCTTTCACCTGATTCTGATTCCGTTTTCTTCTTTGCTGTTACTGCCGTTTCGTTTGTTATTTGGATCGCGCTTTTGTTAATGTTCTGCTGCGTTTTGGGCGTATACGCATTTCTATTTGTCCATTTGTGTGAATGATTCTGTGGCCACAGTCACTACCTGTTCACGATTATGACAGTGTTTCTCTCAATCCTGTGTTTATGTTATTTTTTCTTCATTTGTTTTGAAATCTAACTCGCTTTAATTCCAAATTTTGTATTATTGTATAACTGTGCAGGTCCTTTCCTTATTCTCTCAGTTGGCATATTTGGTGTGAGACGAAAGCAAGCATCCTTTGCTGGTTTAAGCAATTCTTTCTTCTTTTTTTTTTCTTTTTCTTTTTCATTCTTTCAATTGGCGGCTGAAATAGGAAATTTACTGAATTGGCTGTGTAATCGGCATTTGTATCCAAGTAACCAACTAACCATAACAAAATAAAGCTAAAATTGTGATCTTCTCCTTTTATAGATGGTGAGAATTGAGAATTAACAATTACTATTATTATTGGTTGTCACCATTTGAATGATTTCTTTAACTATCCCCTTTTCCTTATCCATTATTTAGATTAACGAGTGTGAGAAACGACAAAATATACCTGCTTTTTAGTTCTGCATAGTTTGCTCAAATTGGCAAATGTGGATTATTATTATTATTTAAATAAAAATCAGTTAGCTATGTGATCCTTCATTGATGCAACAAGCAATTTTTCTTAGATGCAGGAGTGATCATTAATTACTTTGATCACAATATATTTTTGTTCATCACTGCATCAGCTTGTTCAGTATTGTTTTATTGTTTATTTTCGCATGCTGTTTGTTGTCATCATTAATTTTGGTAACTTAATGATTTTGATGATTCTGCACTGCAGAGATGGACAATTTTCATTTGCTAATTGATTATCCTGGACTTTGTTGATGCCAAGTAGAGATGAGCTTCTTATTTTTGGTTCTGTTATTGGGTTGCTTATGTTCATTTGTGCTACCTGATGCTCAAGGTACAATACCATTTTTTCAAATGTTGCAGTTGAAATATTAGGGGTTTGAAGTTTGAAACATATATGCCTTTTTGATCTTGTGAAAAATTGCAGTGTTTATCCTACTAACATTCTTGTTTATATCCAGGAGACGCTCTATATGCGTTGAAGCTATCACTGAATGCTTCATCTAACCAGCTTACTGATTGGAATGTAAATCAAGTGAACCCTTGTACTTGGTCGCGTGTTAACTGTGACCAGAGCAACAATGTCATTCAAGTGTAAGACATTATTTATTATTTGATTTGCAAAAGATGCTGAAGCCATACTTTCACTGTCCACAACAAAAAATTATATATTAGCATTATATTTTTCGATCCCATAACTGTATGTTGAATTGGTGCATGCATAATTTGATTCATGCAGTTCGCTAGCATTAATGGGACTCACAGGAACCTTGACCCCAAGAATAGGAGTTCTAAAAAATCTTACTGCTCTGTAAGTATTCATAGTATGACACATTCATTCAATCTTGGTCAAGCTAGATTTTCATATGATTGGGTAGTTAGGTGATAAAAGTGGTTTGTTAGTCAAGCTGGATTTTTTAGTCTAATCATTGATGTGTATATGCTTTATCATGCAGTTCTTTGCAAGGGAATGCCATCACAGGAAACATACCAAAAGAATTAGGAAATCTGACAAACTTGGGCAGGTTGGATTTGGAAAATAACAGATTAACTGGCCAAATACCATCTTCCCTTGGCAATCTAATTAAGCTCCAATTCTTGTAAGTATGACAATCTCTAATTACTAGGTTTTACTTTACATAGATATAACGAGTCATAGCATATTACTATGCCATGCTGAATCATTTTTTTCCCGCCTGGAAACCAGGACACTAAGTCAAAACAATCTCAGTGGCACTATACCAGAGTCACTTGGCAATCTCCCAAGCTTGATCAATGTGTATGTGAAATAATTCTTTATACAATTTTGAGGTTACTGCTAAGTATATATTGTTATTTTATTAGCTGACTGGTTGTTCAAACTTCTGTTTGGCAGCATGTTAGATTCAAATGATCTTAGTGGTGAAATCCCGGAGCAGTTGTTCAAAGTAACTAAGTACAAGTAAGTTCCAGAAAATCAAGTTTAATTCTTGTAGCTTCACTACTTTACATAATCTTGTTGCTTTCTACTTAATGGTAATATTATATATAATTGGCCCTTTTTCACACCAATGAAACAAAGTTATCTTTCACAAACTCCTTTACATGATTAATATTTTTGCACCATTCTAGCTGTATAAAATCTATCACTCCACTATGAAATGTAGAAGGGAACCGGACATCTTCGAGTGGTCAAGCAAACAAGCTTAAGCTTTCATTACAAAACTAGAGTTAAAAGCTTTCAATGTGTAGGCCTTTGGAGCCTTAAACAGTGACAATTGTTTTCCTCCTACTTTTTCTGCTAGCTTATATTAATTAGTGATAGGTAAAAATAGTTTTAAGTATACACCAATTTGAAAATGTTTTCATCCCTTCTTTGTGGGTCTGTTCCCATATACCATGTTTGGAATTACTGGATATAATATTTGAATTTAGGATGCGTTAGACATTTAGATGTTTATCCATGTTAACATGTACCATTCCTTTTGTTTTTTTAAGAATTTTAGTACATTGCTCTATTTACACGGTTTTCCTTGCTGCAGTTTCTCTGGAAATAAATTGAATTGTGGCGTGAATTATCCTCATCCTTGTGCATCTAGTAATACAGACCAAGGTTATTTTATTGGAAAATTCTTGTGGTTCTGTTTAATTTTGTGTTGTTACCAATTCCCCTTTCTTTTCTCTCTCTTAGCCACAAGCTGATACTAATTTTCCTACATGGCAGGTTCACCACATAAAGTGAAAGTTGGACTCATTGTTGGAATTATTATGGGGTTAATTGTTATTCTTTTCCTTGTTGGCCTTCTATACTTTTGGTGCAAAAATAAACACAAGGGTTACAAGCGTGAAATTTTTGTTGATGTTGCAGGTATGTGTTTCTTGTTTATCTGCAATATTCTTGTGAGTTAAGTCTGAAACGTTACTTGGATGTTTTAATATGTTCCATTGTTTATTGTTCCAGCATTATGAGCTTTAAAGTATTGGTTTGGAGAATTTACCTCTGCTCCGAAGTTCAAAATGATAAATTTATGGCTGGACTCTATCTGATTTTACTTATTTTTTTTTTATCTTTGTTAACAGCCAGTTGAAAGAGTGTCCTAACAACATTAAGATTGAGATTGATATGATCCTTCCCAGTTTTTAAAAATTTACTCAGCTTGTGTCTGTTATATTATTGCTATTGCTATTGTTATCATGGTTAATAATAATTTTCATTCTTATTATTTTATTATTAGGTGAAGTTGATCGACGAATTCCATTTGGTCAACTAAAGAGATTTGCATGGAGAGAACTACAGATAGCAACAGACAACTTCAGTGAGAAAAATGTTTTAGGACAAGGAGGATTTGGAAAGGTTTACAAAGGTGTTCTTGCTGATAACACAAAAGTTGCTGTGAAAAGGTTAACTGATTATGAAAGCCCTGGGGGAGATGCAGCTTTCCAGCGTGAAGTTGAAATGATAAGTGTAGCTGTTCATCGGAACCTGTTACGATTGATTGGGTTTTGCACAACTCCAACTGAACGCCTGTTAGTTTATCCCTTCATGCAAAATTTGAGTGTCGCCTATCGTCTACGAGGTACATAATTACAAAGGCCTATTAGGTTTACTATTTTGCTTATCCAATTTTATTTTCTTTTAAAGAGTATGTTGTTATTTTTTATGTTGTAACCAGGGCTGGAGGGCCATTCAGATTGTTTGTTGTCATCATCTTAAGCCTTTGTTTTTGTTATTCTATTATAATTTTTATTTTAGAAAAATATTTTTTTTCAAATGATTTTATGATTTTATACTCCTGCAGAATATACTTAGGTGAAGAAATTAGTCCAACATTTAATTTGTCATTTTTAGATGACATCATAAATTCATTTGGTACAAATTGATAAACTATAAATGATATATACAAATGTACATCTTGAATGTTAATTATTAGCAAATTAAAAGTTTGAAATGACAGATGAGAAAATACGAATCATGGTTTAAGCATCCACATTTCATTTAGTTTGTTTGTAAAATTTGGCATCCTGACCACAAATATTGTTACATGAATGGCAATGCAGAACTTAAGCCTGGGGAACCTGTTTTAGACTGGCCTACAAGAAAAAGAGTGGCTCTGGGAACAGCTCGTGGCCTTGAATATCTTCATGAGCATTGCAATCCCAAAATTATTCATCGAGATGTGAAGGCAGCTAATGTATTACTTGATGAAGATTTTGAGGCAGTTGTTGGCGACTTTGGTTTGGCAAAGTTAGTTGATGTCCGCAAGACTAATGTGACAACTCAAGTTCGTGGGACAATGGGACATATAGCTCCTGAATACTTGTCCACTGGAAAGTCGTCAGAGAGGACTGATGTTTTTGGCTATGGGATTATGCTTTTGGAGCTGGTTACAGGTCAAAGAGCAATTGACTTCTCACGATTGGAAGAGGAAGACGATGTGCTATTGCTTGACCATGTGAGAACCAACCCCCCCCTCCCCTTTTAGTATAATGGCATCGTTGATTGTTTGTGTCCATCGTTCTTATGAATATCTTTGTTCTTTTTTGGCTCAACAGGTTAAGAAATTAGAACGGGAGAAGAGACTAGATGCTATTGTTGACCGCAACCTAAATAAAAATTACAATATACAAGAGGTAGAAATGATGATACAAGTTGCATTGCTCTGCACACAAGCAACACCAGAGGATCGGCCATTGATGTCCGAGGTTGTAAGAATGCTAGAAGGAGAAGGTTTGGCTGAAAGGTGGGAGGAATGGCAGCATGTGGAAGTCAATCGGAGGCAAGAATATGAGAGATTACAAAGAAGATTCGACTGGGGTGAAGATTCAGTCTACAATCAAGATGCCATTGAGTTGTCTGGTGGGAGATAAAATCCATAAACTGAACCAGTTATGTTGTATCAATATATACCTTTTTTGGTAGGTTAGCTCAAAAAGATGTGTTGTTATTGCTCTAAAGCTGTTAAGAAGTTAAAAGGAAGTAACTATTTATGCATTTTCCTATGATGCTTGTGGACTGAGGTTTCATAAAAAAGAAATCCATTTAGAAAACTTGATAGTTTTAAGGTTGGTGATTTTCTCTGTGAATCCCAAAATCTTCCTAGTGCAGTAGCGGCTTTTGCTTGTAGATTGACTCAGAATTCAGAACCTCCGTCAAGAGCTGATGCTTCAGTAGCCTCCAACCTTAAGGCTCCATATTAGCTGCGAAGTGGTGTAAATTTTTTAGCTTAGTTTTTTTTGGAACAATAACATTGTTTGGCTGTATTTCTTAAAGGCCAAATTTCTGCATGAATTGGTTCCATTTGCAATTTATTAATGGATCTATTTTATTTTATTGTAAGTGATTGTTTGAAAGGTATATACTGCAGCAATGCCATTACTCATTCAATGTCTGTCATCTTCTTGTTATTCATTTTATCCGTAATACTAATGCATCATGCAGTGAAGTTGAGAAAATGATCCTCTGAACCTTAATTATTCTTGGGGAATGGGGAGAATTGCACGTCAAGTTTGGAGTTGGTTCAATTTATCCCCAAAAGTACAAAATGTGCATGCAACATACCGACCCTAAAATCACAGGAAAATACTCGCAACATATGATCATTCTGCAGCAGCTGATAAAAACATTCTTTGAGCTAACAAGGGCAGATATCTAGCTTCTTCCGTCTTTTTAGAGTTAGGAATAAAACACAAAATGAGTAAATGACCATACACACAAGAATTATGTGCGAAACGATTAAGCAATAGTTATATCATATCATGTCTAAGCTTTTCTTTTAAATCAAACAATAGCTAACAGTAAAGTGAAAAACTCAGCAGTCAGAGACACTAGCATCGCCAAAATCACCAATTGCACAAAGTCCCCACAAGACAAATAAAAAATCTTGAACACTTGGAGCATCCTACAACAACAAACCTACTCAAATTTCCTCCTCCTTCCCATTTTCCGAATTGAAATCAACGATTCCAACCCTAACATTTTCCGGCAAAATCGACCAATTTGGAGACTGCACCGCCCTCAACCACTTGAAATCGTCCACATTCCCCCAATTCCCGGTTTCTGCATCAAGACCAGCACCACGAAGATCCTCTTCGATCCCTTCGTAGCGTAAGCAGTACGGCGCAAACCTCACCCCATTGCTGTCCTCGATTATGGGCCTGCTCCTAACTCTCAGGTAAAAATCGCTCCTTGTTGCAGCGTGGATCCGAATCTGATGTGACGCCATGGCAAAAATGCAGCCTTCAACGTCCTCGATGAGGACTGAACCCATCACGGGCCCAACGTAAACCCTAGAATTCTTCAACCTGTGAACGAAGAGCGTCCTCACACAACCAATTATCCTAACCTCGCAGGAATCGAGATCAGACACCGTGAATTCGCCAACCTCCGATCCCCTAAAATCACCCACCAAAAGCTCGCCGGATTTGTTCCTGAACCCCGGGGAGTCGCGATTGAGAGGTAGGGGCTGCTTGGGTTCTTGTGGAGTAACAGTATTGTTGTTGTTGTTGTTGTTGTTGTTGTTGTTGGTAGTGTCTTTGTTGGTGGCAGCCTTGTTCTTGAAGGAGAACTTCTTCTTAGGGAGAAGCTGGGAGATGAGGGTTTCTAGGGTGTGTTTCAAATCGGCGATGGTTTTGAGGGAGGATCGAACGTCGTAGGAGGGAAGGAAGTAGGAGTTTTCTGCAACAAGCTTCTCCAAATGGGAGATTGATGCTGAGATTTGCTCGAAATGGGGTTTGAGCTGCGATGGGTCGGAAGAGGAGAGGGAATGGGAGTGAGTGAGTTGGGATTCGATGGAGGATTTGAGGTTGGAGAATCGGGTGAAGAAGGATGACGTGGACTCGAAGGCAGGGGATGAAGATGATTCCGATTCGTTGTTATTGTCTGAACGGGATTGGTGGCGTTTGTTGAGCCGTTCCACCATTGACGAGTACTTCTTCTGCAGCGCTGCCTCTGCTTCTTCTTTGCTTTCTTCCATCCTTTACGGTTTACCCCTCTGCACTCCCCGTTACTGAAATGGCATCACATCAATTAAATAGGGAATGGATCCTCTCAATATTTATTTTAAGGAAAAGTATAGGGTACCAATATATTATCTGCCAACTTCTGCCAACTCTTATTTATATTTGTGTTTCATGAAAGTGTGTTCGTAGATATGTCTAATAATTAATATATTTTAAATACATATATAAAGAGACACATCCATAAAATATATCTATAAAGACACTTCTATTAAACACAGTTATAAAAAAGATATTTTTATTAGACACATCCACGAACACACTTCCATAAAACACAATTATAAATAAGAGTTGGCAGAAGTTGGCAGATATGTTGTTGGTAACGTAGCGGAACCGATTCAGTAGTGCTACGTTACCAACTTTTTATCTGCCAAAATCTGCCAACTTGAGTTGGGCTGGACATGAAGCCCATCTACTAAATAAAGCCACATCTAAGTTAATCATGGTTTAATTCTAATTTATCACGTGTTGGTAATAGTTGGCGGACTCTCTCTTGGTAACGTATACTTTTCCTAAATTGTTATATGTACAAAACAAAATTCAACCTCCTAATACTTGCTTAATCGAATTAATAAGCTAGACCAACCCATATTGATTCAAATACACGTTTAATCATTAATAAACAAATATTAATAGTTTTCGTTATATTAAAATTTTCCAAATACACGTTTAATTAGATGATAATATAAAACTCTCACACAACTTTTAATGCTGGGCAATTAAACTCGTGTATATTGAATTGATTGATAATTCAATATGAAGACTAATGTTGTGAAATGTGAATCATGATTTTTCATCATGATGTCTTCTTTTACTTCCAAAAATAAATACAAGGCAGGATACCAACAATATGATATTACAAAAACATTCGCTCCAAACCAAGGAGGATATATTATGATGATGATGCGGCCTTTTCAGCTGCAGCAGCTTCTTCAGCTGCTTCTTGCTCCCGAAGCTTAATTAAAGATGGCGGCGGTTTTACAACAATGCTTTTCTTCCATTGTCTATCGAACTTTCTGGACAACCTCTTATTGATACCCTCCTCAATCTCCCTTTCCCTCTTCACAGTAAGCATGCGAGCAATCTGCATTCATATTAAATCATCACAACATCATGCATCCAAAAATAACATACAAGGATAGGAACATGCAACCATAGCATTCATGCAAATATTAAGGGTGCATTTACGAGTAAGGGTCTTAAAGGGGAAGGGAATTGTTTGACAAATAAATATGGAGACAATTTTACTTTTCAAGCCCTTCTGCATATCATGCTCTGCTCTCCACATGGAACCGGGGCATCCTAAATCCATGCGAGTTGTGACTGTCTCTTCAACAAAACCTAATGACCTCCTTTTAACAGAATGACAGATTGAGTTCCAGTTTGGCCACACAATCTCAGTTGGATAACTGAAGATCAATACTTTAAAATAAGGAAGTAGAAAGTAGTTTGACAATTGAATTCTATTTTGGATTTTAAACTTGAAAGTATACTTGTCACCTGAAAATAGAGAAGTAGAAAAGAGAAAGAAAGAGAAACAACAAACTGTAGACAGAAAACAGACACACCCCGTCACCAATCACCATGCTACCTCAACCGCAAATCACATAGAGCGGAAGCTGCTAAAGACATTGGCACTAGTTTCGGAAACGATAAACTGCTGTGCATCAAGCTTTACCAAGAAAATTTGCATACGACACAGAAGGATCACATTGAACTTATACACATAAGTAGTTAGTAGTACCTATATATTTCTCAGGAATTTCAGTTCACAGCCTAGATTTAAACCTAGAATAATATTCTGATGGTCATGGTGTGCTGGTCAGGTCTCTATGCCAGCTATGTAAATGAAATGAAGTTGAAGTATCATCCAATTTAAGAGATATAGTCCTCTTTGCTCAAGCACCAAAAGTTTACTAGGGGAACCCCTATCGGCGAGACCCTTGCCCTGTCTAATTATTCGCAGTCCTGGTGCCGGCTGCCGAGAGCAGCCCGAGGCATTGAGGGTCAATTGATCTAGCAGCATAGGAGGGCTGTTCCTGAATTACCAAAAACTGGCCACAGGTCACACACCCTTGATTGGGTTAACTGCTCGTCATACTGTGTACCTAACTGAGCTCTCTCGTCAAAGGCCTAAAGTAAAGAAAGTATGCAATTAAAGATTCTGTGTGAATCTGTAAGCAAAGGTTTCTTATAATTTATGTAAACGAAATGCTTGGT
This sequence comes from Arachis hypogaea, assembly GCF_003086295.3. Classification (NCBI taxonomy): domain Eukaryota; kingdom Viridiplantae; phylum Streptophyta; class Magnoliopsida; order Fabales; family Fabaceae; genus Arachis; species Arachis hypogaea. The sequence goes on from NC_092048.1 coordinate 140,158,465, forward strand.
ATGGTCCCAGCACAGTAGCAATTCTAAACTACATTGTCAACTGAAGCCAAATTGAAGAATTCTCAAGATATCTAACCCTAATTTCTACAACTGAATGAAAGAGTGAGGAATAAAGAGTACCCTTTTGCGCATGCGACGGAACTCGCTGGACTTGAACTCGTTGCGGGCAGATTGCTGAAGGCGAAGCATGAGAAGCTCGCCTTTAAGTTCGACGACCTCTTCGTTGATTTGGTCGGTGGTTTTCTGGCGAATCTCCTTCATCTCCTCCTCTCTCTTGGCCATCATGACCACCGATGCAGCTGCAGTGCGCGTCCCGGAGCAAGAGAGTGGAACCGAGCAGGTGCTGCGGGGACGGAGCTGGATGCCATTGAAGGATGATTTTGCGAATAATGGCTTCGGAAGAAAGGGAAGGGTTGAAGAAGAAGCGGAAGCAGTAGACAGGTTGAGGCTCAGCATTTTGTGTTATCTTCTGAAACAGATTACAGATAAGACTCTCCCCATCCTTTTCTTTTTATTTTCCTGGCCTACCGGCTAACAAACCCAGGCCCTCATTCTTTAGGACAAAAAAATTACTATTAATTCATACACTAAATATTTTAAATTAATAAAATATATTAATTATTACAAAATACTAATATCAAATTAATATTTACTATACAATGTATATGTATAATGAAATTGTTAAAAAATTATTCATGTACCGGCAACATTTTTGTAATAAAAAAACATTTTTACATAAACTTGCTTAACTAGTGCACTTAACAATTTTCTATCTTTGTATTGTTAAATTAAATAATTATATATATATATATATATATATATATATATATATATATATATAAATACTAACTCAAAAACTCCATAATAAATGTCTTACAAATCATGTAGTTAAGAAATTAAAATTGAATTACTAATTGAAAAATTTTAGAAGGTCAATAAAATTTATTATTTTTGGTTATTAATTAATTATTAATTTTTAAAAATATGAATTAAAAATATATATTAGATTTGTATACTAAAAAAATTAGATTGATAATTAAAAATAATAAATTTTATTGATCATCTAGCATTTCTCTTATTAATGGTAAAAAATAATAAATTTTATTGATAGTTAAAATTTACTATCATTTAGCATTTCTCTTACTAATTAGGAAGAAATGAATAATAGATAAAAGTATATATGAAAATTTTCACACAAAAAATATAATTATGTTTGAATCATTTAATGCATCATGTATTCATGTGAATACGTAAATTCTATCTTTCAATAATCACATTCATCACTTTCATAATAAAAATGTGTCTTCGTTAATAAAACTGCACATATATAATGATTTGGTGTTTGCTACGGTACGACGATAAATTTATACGTACCAGTACAATAAAAATATGGACAAATTAAAACATCACATGTGAATTATGTTTTCCATCTCAATAATTATTATTATTTTTTTAAATACATATTATATCAATGATTTTACTAAATTACCCTTATACTTTAATAAAAATAAAAATAAAAATAAATTTAATTTAATTTTTACAAAAAGACTTAAATATCGTTCTTTTAGTATTGGACAAAAACAACCCTAACTCTTTAATTTAATCATAATTTCAATTAACTTTAGTTTTATAATTTTAAATTTAAATCAATTCAAAAATCAAAATCAAAATACATTTCATTATTCATATACACTACAAAATTATTTTGTTTATCATGAACCCTAAAATCCTAAATTTCCAACGTACTCCAATCCCACTCTCCTCTCCTCTCGGAAACTGAAAATTGAAAAGGGAACAAAGAACTCTAGCACCCCCAGTCTCCCGCAGCCCCGCAGCCACCGCAACCCCCGGAGCCACTGGAGGCCCCGCAGTGACCGCAGCTCCCGCAGCCCCACTTCGTTGTAATCGCGAAACCCTCCTCCGCTGGGAAGCTCCGTCGCCAAGGTAATTAATTTGTCACCAATTCCAACATGCATGCTTACCGTTATATAATTTACCTCATCTATATCACACATTATAACTTTGTCAATGGTATTATGCCTGAGCGATTCCCTTGCGGTGGATCCCTCTCCTCCCCCCATAATAAAAACATTCTTTGGGCTGAATGAATAAAAGTTTTAGGTAAATCACATGGGATTGGGAATGAAATTAGATTCTTAAAGAGCATATAGGAGGGAGTTACTTAGGATGGTGAAGGAGGGTTGGATGAACAAGACATTCATGGTAGATGAATTCATCTGTCTCAGCACTTTGAAACTTCCCATCAATTACCAATGCCTGTAACAGCCACATAAACTTAGTTTTCTCTTCATAAAGGTAGATTTAATTCTTTTGTATAAAGAAGATGCTTACCTTTCCAAAGGGCTTAGTGTCCAATAGTGCAATGTGTTGATATTGGCTAGTTCCTGTATGCAATATACTACAACCAATCCAAAGAAAAAAATGAAATTACTCTTACATTAGTGTATCTTCATAATAAAAGCAAATAAGATAATTGAAATATAGCTACACTTTGCTATGTCTTATTTTCATTATGTACTGTTTGTATATGTATGTATGTCTGCCTTTTTCATAGCCATAGGCAAAAGGAGCTTATCATTTTTTAGGATTACTTTACTTTTCCTAGCATGAGAAGCTGCAATCACCAAAGATTGTTCCACTTGTTCTATTTTTGTCTCATTTGGACTCAAAGAAGTTCTTACTTCTCTCACCATATTATCTCTGGCTTTATTCTTTTCATGAATCTTCTAAAATCAATAAGAAAAAGTTATAATAGTAAATCATAAATGAACATGAAAAAGGCCAAAATGCTAATGTGGTATTTCATCTGACAGTTAGTGATATGAGATTTTGGATTAGCTAAGAACAGGAAAGAAAAAAGAGTAGTTAAAAAGAGGCGGTGTGGTATTTCATCTGGTAGGGACGTAGTGATATGCAATTGATAATGGCTCAAGTGTTCTAAGCTGCTTTAGAATTTTTCCTTTTTACCCTTTTTATTTTTCACAGGCCAATTAACTTCAGAACAGGTTTTCCTGCTCAGCACCTTCTATAACTCTAATTGATTTTTGTTTTAAATGCAATGTAGGTGCCTCGATAAAGCAGCTATAGTGTCTGATGCTGAGAGCAAAATTGATTATTTCCCTGATCCATGGAGACTGCACTGTGACACAAGTTGAGGAACTGAAGATCTTGCTCTGCAGATTCTATCATCTCCCTAGGAAAATTGACTTTAAAATTTAAAATAAAATATCTACTTTTATTTTTGACTCTGTGAAGATGCTTCTAACCTTTCACGTGATGATTCATCTGATAAAAGTATTTCCAACACCATTTTAAAACAATGTTCCATGTGAATCACCTACTTCATATATTTCTTCCAATTATTTTTCTTATCATTTTACCACTCTATTTTTATTATTAAATTTGTATTTAACATTGTATGTCATATGAAATCTCAGTTTTAATTTTATTTTTTTCACATGTGATTTTGTTTTTGTATAGCTTACTATTATTTTTATAGTTAGTTATAACAAGTTCTTGAGTTATTTATCCAAACGCTACAACTTTAAAATAAGTACTTTTATAACTAAAAATTCAAACACAAAATTTATAAGCTGCTATTAATAAAAGTTCTCATACGTTAAGCTCTTTTTCCAAAAGAGCTTATTTAAGTTGTTTACCCAAACTGAGCATAAACTAAAAATGAAAAATTAGGACTTCAAAATAAGAAACTCCACTCCACAATCCTATAAAATAAAAACTAGAAGAAAATTGCTAAATCACAAACACCATGATCCTCTTGAATCCAAGAAAGGTTAACCATCAATTTGCCATTAGGAAGCCACTCAAAATCCACATCAGAACCATTCACTTGGAACTTCTTTGGAGGTTCACTTGAGTAAGCCGAAAATTGGCCATCACCCTTAACCTTGAGCATAGCAACACCCTCAACATATTCCACTTCTTGAATTACACCTCCATTATTGAGCATATTTGTTAGTCCTATTGGTGCAAATTTGATGCTGCCAGATAGCACTCACTCCAGATTTGTCACTGCTCCCCTTCCCCTAATGAAATGCCCAAAAGAAGCTCTTGATGAGGGTAAAAAAGATGCATGTTTTGCCCCCAACTAGACAGAATCAACTTGCTTTACTTGTAATCAAGCATTTCCTATACATAGTGCACAAATTCAGAATTGCAAAAGAAAATGAGCCAAATTGAAAACAAGGTAATTTCATGATAGCAGTAATTTCCTAATTTAAATAGTTGATTATATAATAGTGAATAGTAGAATGTGAATTATATAATACTGGAATTACATGAATAGTTGTATTTCATTATAGCAGTAATTTCCTTAGGCTTGAACTGCACTACACAAAACCAACCAAGAACAGAACAACTAAAACTATTTCAGATATGCAAGAATCACTTGACTTGTTCTATGAACCAAACACTTGAAATCCCCAGCCACATAGCAGCCTGCAAGGGAACAACACCCAGCAAGAGTGTATTTGATAATAAGTAATTAAATTGCATGACTTGTGAGTATGTCAAGCAGAAATAACCCACCTCATGATTGATCCAGTTGGCATTAATCATATCATTCATGCTCTCATTGGTAAAAGTTTTCACCAGTAAAATACATTATTCATTTTAACATCTTAACAAATGCAAAGGGCAATACTTCGGCATTAAAAATAAAGGCAACAGGACAACAAATAGGGATTCATACAAACATCTAAGCTAAAGGCATACAATAGCAACTATTACAAGCATCATTACATGAACATACCTGTGTACAATAGTAAACACGCCCTCTTTTACCAGCTCGTGTCCTAGGAGGAGGCTTAAAAGCCACTGCTTCCAGCACTACTTGATTTAGTATAGAAGTTCCAAGTCTTCTTGATCTCTCCTTTTCAACTTCACTAGCAGCATCAATAATCCTTTGTTCAAAAAAGTAATATGGAATCAGCAATTCTCTCAGAGGATCAACTCCAATAAAAGATTTCAATCCTGAGTAAGTCATAATATCATGACAAATATGACACTAAATTATTGTCTACCTCCAAGAAACCTATCCACCATTATAATTGATCTAAAACATTAATTACACTCTATAATAAGGGGGAGAAGAAAGCCTGTAAGGCTGTAACTGAAATAGAGAATTTGCTTGAAATAGCTGAGTCCATTTCCATTAGCATAACTCAAGCCCTATAAATAATTTATGAAATCGTTTTGGTAGCACTAGTCTAGTATAGACAAGTTATGCAATGGAGATGATGTAACTTCCACCATTCCTATATAGCAAACCCTAAATTTCAACAAAATATAAAAAGTTGGGCTCATTCACAATGTCAATTTCAAGCTGATATTTATTTATAAAGATGAACTCCGTAGAAGGGTGAACCTGTTTTTAAGGAAAAGATGGAGTAAGTCACAGAATGAACGATTCGTATATGATGCAGACTAAATTTATCAATAATATTTCACCTAAAACATACTTGTCAATACTATGGCCAGCTATTGCAGTAGAATAAACAATTGGAGCCCAGTCAAGTATTCGAAGCTTCTCTCTGACATCTTGCTCATAGTATGTTGCAGTCTGCTGGTTCTTATTTGGTATTGTATCCCACTTGTTAACAACTATTACACAACCTTTCCCTTCTTGTTCTATTCTTTCAGCTATCTTGTAGTCCTTCAAAACATATTCATAGATGTGTGAGGAAAAATAAATTAAATAATGAATAACCAGTGTATGAAAATTGATTATGAACTAGAATAAATAAAATAAAAGCATCTATAAAGAACCTGTTCTGTGATACAAGCCATGGCCTCAATTACACGGGCTCAAAATGCTCATAAATGACAAATAAGAATAAGAAACATCAGCATAAATAACTCTATCAGAAAAATCAAAATAAACAAAGAAAAATTTCAACATAGCGCCGCACCACAATATCTTCAACAACTCAGATCAGACAAATAAACAACCAAAATCAACAAATAAGAAAAATCAGTATAAACAATTCAAAATCAGAATCATGGCATAAACAACTCAATTGATTCCAGCATAGAAATCAATGAATTGAAAGGGCTGAGTTATATGTCTCTGCAATCCTTACCAGTCCAGTCCCACAACATCCGTTTGCAACATTTATAGACCCTGAAATGATTAATTAACTTAAAACATACATGATATGGTGATTATCAATTGCCACCAAATTAAATAGCACATGAGAGCCACATAACCTGAACTAAAAGGATTTTGTATGATCTTGAGCAGTGCAACATAGAAATCAATGAATTAAAAGGTAGAACCAGAAAGTGTGGCTTGCAAAGAACTAACAGTCGATGCTAATTGACCATTGAATAATTGAGCTTCTCCATTGACAATATCAGAACACAATCTTAAAGGTCCTCCTGCTGCAGTTCTACCTCCTGGTAAAGCACCCCAATGGCAATGCACTCAGAACCCACACTTTTCTTGCTGTCGCATCTTATAGTTGCTTCATCATATAATCATCAATTAACCAACAATAACATTATATAACGGTAAGCATGCATGTTGGAATTGGTGACAAATTAATTACCTTGGCGACGGAGCTTCCCAGCGGAGGAGGGTTCCGCGATGACAACGAAGTGGGGCTGCGGGAGTTGCGGTGACTGCGGGGCCTCCGGTGGTTGCGGGGGTTGCGGTGGCTGCGGGGCTGCGGGAGGTTGGGGGTGCTAGAGTTCTTTGTTCCCTTTTCAATTTTCAGTTTCCGAGAGGAGAGGAGAGTGGGATTGGAGTGCGTTGAGAATTTAGGATTTTAGGGTTCATAATAAACAAAATAATTTTGTAGTGTATATTAATAATGAAATGTATTTTGGTTTTGATTTTTGAATTGATTTAAATTTAAAATTATAAAATTAAAGTTAATTGAAATTCTGATTAAATTAAAGAGTTAGGGTTGTTTTTGTCCAATATTAAAAGAAGGATATTTAAGTCTTTTTATAAAAATTAAATTAAATTTATTTTTATTTTATTTTTATTAAAGTATAAGGATAATTTAATAAAATTATTGATATAATATGTATTTAAAAAAATAATAATAATTATTGACGTGGAAAATATAATCCACATGTCGTGTTTTAATTTGTCCATATTTTTATTGTATTGATACGTATAAATTTATCGTCGTACCGTAGCAAACACCTAATGATTTTGTCCAGCATAACACTATTTTCATTAGTAATATCGCTTTTTGGTGACAAATTAGATATTATTTTTAAAATTTAATTATTTTATAATTCAATTATTCCTTTTTAAGCTTATTTAAAATTGACACAAATTAGGAAATAAATTTTCATTCATTCAATGAAAATTACACAATAAACATAGCCTAACAGATGAATTACACTCTAAATTTTAATTTTGAACAATTAACATAAACAATAACAAGATACAAGTTTTCAATCCTAGACAAATAACCATCATTATTTTCTTAATATACTTCAATTCTTTCTTAATCTGATTAGTTGTGGTATACTATTTCTTCAAAAAAAAAATTTTGGTGCATCAATAGTGAACTCTCCTTTTTTTTTTTTATATGATTCTTTTCATAACTTTCTTCACTTTTTTTTTTTAACTCTCATATTTCTTCTACCTTCTTTAATTTTATTGATCCATATGAAATACTCACGTCCCTATTTAACTATGGCAGTTTCAAGAAGTAGCAAAGGAAAAACACAAATCATAGAATGAAAAAAAAAAGTATAAAAAAACGTAATGCAACAAAATAACTTCCATAAAGAACATAAAAAAAAATCCCAGAATTTAAATCAGTTCCAAACTCCAGCATTACTGCGTTAAGCTCATACAAATACTTGCCATTGTTGCAGCGAAACTTCTTCTTGTTGTTGTTCCTTAGTAATAAAGATAAGTTGTCAAAAGCGGCTAGCACAACTAAAGGAGATAGAGTTTTTCTTTTATTGCAATGTAGCTATCTTCCTTTTCTGTTAGAGTTCCATAATTTTTTTTAATTTATATTGTTGTAAGGAGAAATAATAGAAGTAAATTCTTTTATTTAAAAATTAAATTTTAAAATTAAATATCTAATGTATCATCAAAAAACTACGTCACTAACAAAAATAGTTAAGGTGAAAAAAATTGTTATAAATGTTCAATTTTACTACCCGAGATACACTCTTAATGTCAAAATGGTAAAAACATAAAATTAATGTGTACAAATAATTCATTAAATTGATTTAAACATAATTAGATCCTTCATATAAACATTTATATATATTTTTATTTATTCTTCTTATTAATTATATTATTGTTTAGATTAATTTTAATATACTATTAATATAAAATTATTTTATATATATATTTAATTACATAATATTATATTAATAAAAAAATGTTTTTTATATTTATTACGTAAATAATATACGATTATATTACACTAGTTAGTGTATCAAAATTACTTTTTGTTTTTTCGTGCGGTGGTGGCGCATTCGTTTAATTTGATAAAGAAAATAAAGAGATAAATAAAACAACGGAAAATGAGAGTTCGAAATAAAAACCGTTCTTTCTTTTCTTTGTGTCAACATTCCATCAAAACTTCCGTCAGTATTGTCATCCACGGTTCTCTCTGTTGAACAACAAAAACCCTTTGCTTCTGCCAACAGAAACTATTAAGACTTCGCTCGCCAATACCACCAAACCCTAACGATTTCCAAAGCGGTCATTGTGACCTTTCATCTTGTGACTCGCTGAATTGAATCGGATTCGAATCTGACTCATCGGAAATCTATCCACTCACTCATGGGTGCTGCGGGCTCTAAGCTCGAGAAGGCTCTCGGCGACCAATTCCCCGAAGGAGAACGTTACTTCGGCCTAGAGAATTTCGGCAATACTTGTTACTGCAACAGTGTTTTGCAGGTTTCTCAACTGATTCATGGATTTCGTTCTTTAATTCTATGTTCTGCTTTCAATCCTTAGCATCGATGATTCTTTTTTTTTTCCCTTTCCTTTTGGTCTATTCATTCTATGGGAAGTTTGCTGAAGATGTGTGTTTTTTGGTTCTGCTGTTGACTTGCTTCTTGAACTTCGACGTGTTTGATTTGTGAATCGATATTAGAATTGGGGATGTGCGATTCTTACTTCCGACCCGCGACTCTTAATAATCTTTCATAAGTTTTTTGTTGAAATTGATTGATAGTCTATTGAAATTTTAAGGCTAAACTATTATTCAATGTTTTCTTTGTATGGTCCACACTACATTTTGTACAAGCATTTACCTTTTCTAAAATATGAACGTCTTTAGTGATGGTATATGAAGATGTGTATGATTATTCTTGTTTTGTAAATATCTTCATGGTTCTTGACTAGTAACTTATCATTTCATTTTGCTACTTACTGCAGGCACTATACTTTTGTGTTCCATTTCGTGAACAATTACTAGAGTATTATGGAAATAACAAAAGCATTGGGGAGTTGGAAGAAAATCTTTTAACTTGCTTAGCTGACTTATTTTCACAGGTAATTAGCCTGTAGTTTGGTCGATTCTGGGCTTCACATGCATCATGCCCCAGCTTGTTTCATCTTTGATAAACTCAACCATGATATTTGTTCTTTGAATTTGTAGCCGTTTTACTTCTTTTATTTAATAACAATATTACTAGACTTTTTTTTTATTTATATGCTGATTCATTTATTTATTTATTTTGGTAGAAGAAAACTCATCAGAGATAAGAGATAAACAAGTACAAGCATAGAAGATAAAATATCGTATAACTAGTAAATAAAAACAGGAAATAGAAGAGCCTCCATCCAAGACAAATTGCATGCTTCTTTATATCTTTCTTGGTTTCAATTTGTAAATGTTAAAAACATATATTTATTTCTCTTGGTGTAGATAAGTTCGCAGAAGAAGAAAACTGGTGTCATTGCTCCTAAACGATTTGTGCAGAGGTTGAAAAAACAGAATGAAATCTTCCGCAGCTATATGCACCAGGTATGTTCAAACTGTCAAGATTCAAGAATCAACTTCCTTCAATGAAATTCCATTAGAAACATAATTTTTTGTTGTGGATTTCCTTATTTTTTCCCCTTCTGGGTAGGACGCCCATGAATTCCTGAATTATTTGCTGAATGAACTTGTTGACATTTTGGAGAAAGAAGCCCATACTGTACAAAATGATCAAGAGACGTCCCCACCTTCTGAGAAGGCTGCGAACGGGCTCACAAATGGTACAATTAATGGTGCAAAGAAAGATCCTTTGGTTACTTGGGTGCACAAAAATTTCCAGGTGACCTTGTTCTGCCAATTTAACATTTGCCACCTTAAATTTTGATTGTTAATCCTTCTTTTGTGGGTAGGGGAAGGGGGTTACTCTTGTAATGAACATAAAATATCTTATATACTTCTTTCTGTATGGATTTTCATTATTGTAACTTGCTCTGATTAGGGAATACTCACAAATGAAACAAGGTGCTTGCAATGTGAAACAGTGACAGCCAGAGATGAAACATTTCTTGACTTGAGCCTTGATATTGAGCAAAATAGTTCAATTACAAGCTGTTTGAAAAATTTCAGTTCCACTGAGACGTTGAATGCTGAAGACAAATTTTTTTGTGACAAATGCTGCAGGTATATTTATTTACCTTACAGTTTCACTAGCAGGCACAAATTTAAGCTTTATATTGCCTCAATCGTTTTGAATCATATGCTTTATCTCAACAATTTCATTGGTTTTTATACCTCAAGTTTTCTTATGATACCAGTTTGCAAGAGGCTCAGAAAAGGATGAAGATAAAGAAACCACCTCACATCTTGGTCATCCATTTGAAGCGGTTTAAGTACATGGAACAGCTGGGCCGCTACAAGAAGCTATCTTACAGAGTTGTCTTCCCCCTCGAGCTGAAATTGAGTAACACCGTTGATGAAGCAGACATTGAGTATTCTCTATTTGCGGTGGTTGTACATGTGGGAAGTGGCCCCAACCATGGGCATTATGTTAGCCTTGTGAAAAGCCATAATCACTGGTTATTTTTCGATGACGAAAATGTTGAGATGATTGACGAATCTGCTGTGCAAACTTTCTTTGGATCAGCACAGGAATATTCCAGTAATACAGACCACGGGTACATTTTGTTCTATGAAAGCCTTGGCCTGGGTAACCGGAGTTAGACGGAGGAGTTCTATGAATTTTAGGTACTAAATCATTTGGAACCCATCTGGTTTATATATTTATTTTCTTTACTACCGTCTTCATTTTTCAACCCTTTGAAGGAGATTTTACGTCCTTCAGACAGAGGATATACGGTTGTGAAAATGTAAACTTAGGTGGATGGCATGTACAGTGGACGACGATAACATTATCTTTTTTTTTTTTGCATTTTCTTTTTCACAATAATAGCAGTAAAAATATATGGGTGGAAATTTCACCGATATTGCGTATTCATCGCTGCAAATGTCCACCAACATTAGCAACTAACTTATGTTTGAATAATTTGCACTCAGACTACAGTTATACAGTGTATATATTACTATTAGTTTTGTTATAGGTGGGCATTCTTTGGACTAATAAGAGTATTGTCTTCGGACGCATAAACTAACTACTTGAGTATCCATTCCAATGATGTTTCAAATGGCGCTGGAATTAAATGATTTTATTGTGAAATGTTGGGCGGAATAAAGAAGTATCATTCTGCGTTACCATAACACATGTATGACCAAGGTATTAGATTAAAGTCGAGTATTTTTAGTAGTTACATCGCTTTGAACCTATAACATCGCATTTCAGCAATTATCTGCTGTACAAGGGAAGCAGGGAACAATTAGTATTATTAAAAAAGAAAAAAAAAACATCAAAACTAAGGCAACACATGCCAGACTCCTAGGTGCAATGCTCATTCTATTACATAAAACAATGGAACATATGCTAAATTCTAAATGACTGTAAGCATGAAAGTATCCTCGTCCAGCAAAGTTTCAAGATCAATGAGGTTATCAAATTCTCTTCTCTCTTCTGAACTCCTATGATGTTTTAGCTGCAAAAGGCATATACACAAGATGTTTTTTACTTCCACAAACAGAACAAACAGTCATGTGCAAGGCCTGATATAATGCTCTCAAGTTGATGCAACTCTGAATTCATAAATCTTACACGAAGAAATCAAGGTTGAGCTTGAGAACGTTTGGATATATTTTTAACAGAATGAAAATTACAAAGCAGGGGTAAAAGAAGGGGTAAAGTACCTGGTTTTCTTGGGTCTCAGTTACAACATTCAACAGCCTATGGTATTGGTCTCTTGCCTCTGGATACTGAACCATTGACTTCACCCTGGATAGGGCTTTCTGCAACCTTTCCTCTGTTTGCTTTCTGCCTTCTTTCAAGAAATCATACTCATCCTCCTTGCACTGTGTATCTTGTACCATAGTTCCCTCGGGAACATCTTCCAATTTAAATCCACGTAAACCACTACCTTTTCGGCGCCAGCGCAAAATAACTTTTTCTAAAATTCCAACTGACCAAATTATCTTTCCACAGTTCTTCCTAACCTGGTGCCCCCTTACATGAGCCTAAATAATGGAAACTGAGAAGTTAGAATCATATCACTTAGAAGCGTTCCTGGAAGAAGAATAGGAACAAAAATTAAAGATAAATGTGAACAGTATGACCATTTATAACATTGGAACACCTGAATTTTAACTATTCTTTGGCGAATCATCAAAAATTCTTTTCTGCCCTTCCAACTGCGGAATTTGTTCTGGATTCGTATTGCAGCTGCATGTACAGGCTCATTGCGTTGTCCAACCTTGTGTGGTTTTACAGTTATAAGAGAAAGAGCATCTTCATCAGATATTCCAAATTTATCATCATATTCTTTCAGTTGTTTTCTTTGGAAAGATTGCACTCTATAAACTTCATGAATACGTGCAGCAGCCTGGCTGGCATTACACACTGCTGCCAGTGAATCTTTCAGTGACAGTTCATATGATAGGTGATCATCATTAACTTCAGTAGTATTGTGTTGGACCCTGTATACTACTTTTGATCCAGAACTTTCTCTCGTGTCCCTGTTCATATCAAGAGATAATAGTTGCACGCTTATTGAAGATTCTGCAAGATACCCTGCAATTCCTTTGTGACCGTTTGCGGAAGCCAGGTCAGCTGGTGTTCTACCAGAAGGATGCTCTGGGCTTGGATCAGTCAGCGCCCCAGGTGCTGCGCCAAGAGAGATGAGGGAAGCAACTGTGAGCTCCCTGAAAATTAGAATTGAGACGTATGTAAAGAAAGCCCAATCATTGAAGTACTCTAATTAGTTTATCCAGATTCTGTTGGAATTTTTAATAAAGTTCCCAGCAGAACTTTTATCAGTTTCTTGATTGAAGACATTTCATCCATCAAGCCTATAACAAACTATTTCTCACATACTAGCAACAAAGTTGCAATTAATATTAGTGATAAATATAAGGGTCATGATGTGAGTTATAAACTTATAATATGGTAGACAGATATAATCAGCTTCAAATACTACTTTGATCAAATGCATTTCATTCTACAAGCACTAAAGTTCTCACCTGCCACAGAATGCAGCCCAATGAAGAGCAGTCCATCCATTTACATCGCGGAAGTTCACATTTACACCAGCAATTACTGTGGGTTGTAAGGCCCAATCATAGCCAAGAGCAGCCGCAAGATGAAGTACTCCTTGGCCACCCTCATCCAATACATTAGGGCCTTTCCCATCTTCAATGACTTTTTGAAGGAGCCACCGAAGTAACTTATCTTTCAAAAGATTTTGAAGCAGCTGCTCCTGTACATTTTGTGGAGAAAAATCTTTCTCTAGAGTGAGTTTCAGCAACTTATCCCAATCATCCTCCTCCTTCCTCAGCAAAGCACTTATTTTACTTCTCAGTTCAGATTTCTCACTTACGCAGATTGGATCTAAGTTTTGAGGTAAGGTATGCCCAATGTACAGCAGCTCTTCAAATCGCACACTGAAATTATCAGAAATGCTCTCTCTCTGCTCAGCTGCATTGTTGACTTCTTGAGTGTAAATGTCTCGGAAATCAAATTCTCGTATTTCACTACATGCTAACCTATTGGAACAAGTTACATAGAAAGGAATCCTCCCAGTTTTGTGTGGAGGAGTATAACAAGAAAGAACACCATTGTCAATGATATTAGCTGGCACTTCTACCTCACCGAACATGCAAGACCATTTACATTGTTCTGCTTCCTGTAGACTCCTCAAGAATTGTCCATAAATGAGAATCTGTACAAGTTTGTAACAAATGAAGAAACAAATCATCAAAATTATAGAACTGAAGAAGTAATATGAATGAGTTGGGAAAAAGTCCAGTGAACATAACATCAAAACTGAGAGCAAGTACAGAATATCAAAAGATCCACCTTAATTTCTGAGCCTTCAAATGCCCAGCTTGGGGAAAAGTCAATAATGGTAAAAAGTTGATCATGGGAAATAGATGGATCCAGTGCATAGGTATCCAGGTGCACTTCGGAAGGAATAGTTGCATTGTCCACATCGTTTTCACTTTCAACTGTACCCCAATAAGCACTAAAAGTGGATGGAGTTTTAGATTCTTCCACATCTCCAAGTTCTTTACTCATCCATTGGTTGAAACTGTCAAGCTTCTTCAGACCCTCTTCTGCAAGGGATCCATCTAACAGAGCCTTCTTTAGAGTTAAATTTGTATCATCTATTCCATCCAGGCTTCTATTGGTTTCTATCTTCTCTTTTGCATCTAATAGTTTTTCTTGAGGGTCATCTATCATAAGAACCTTTGGTTTATCTTGATGTATAAGACACTGTTCCAAGGATCTTTGAGGATCAAATTCATATAACTCATTCATTACCTGCCAATTTCCTTCAACTTGTACCATATTTTCTGTCCCATTCACTTTGGTAATATTGGTGGTGGAATTTGACCTCAATAGAGAGGCATTGCTATTGATTCCCATGTTATCAGGTTGGATTTCAGGGAGTATGGATTGAAGAGGCATGTATTGACTTCTCCCATTATTTTCCAAGATATTTTCCCACATTGAAAAGCCAACGTGCTGTGGGGGTTCATATGCCAATCTAACATTATGAATGTCTTTGATTTTGCCAGCTTGACTGAGCATGATATGATTCATCCCAGGAGTGCCACACAACTTCTCTTGTTCATCTGTGATGGTTTCAATATTGCAATTAGTACAACATATTAGGTAAGAACCTGCATGAATACAGAGGCGTGGATATATGGAAGATAAAAACGTAAAGCAAATAAAAATGAAGAAATTTACTTATGAACTGCAGCAGGCAATAAGGATCAGGAATCTTCTCAACAACTGGGTGTTGTGTTTCAAGGAAGGAGTAGTCTTCTGAACTTGCGTAACTATTCAATGCTGTAAACACTACACCAAGTTACAACTTACAAATACGAAATACAAACACAAGAAAATACTAAAGAGCTAAGGCATAAATATTAACCCAACTATGTTTCTCTATTCTTGAAAGTAAAACATCTGAAATCATCAACAAAATGAGGTTACAAACAAAAGAAATACCTGACTCAGCTTCTTCATATTCTGTTGCTTGAGTGCTCTTCATGCTTGTTGTATCTATTGTATGTGATGGAACCTGGTAGTTATGTGGATGAAGACTACATGATAAAGAAATTTCCTTCTCCGTGGAACCTGGTAGTTTGTCAATTTGTGCATAAGGAAGAGATTCTTGATTTTCTTTGGCAGCACCTCTAAAATTTGCCTTAGTTGCCTGATTATTTTAAGCAAAAGGGAGGGGGGGGGGGTTGTTAAAGATTATCTTGACCATCTAACTAGTTTCCAAAAAATAGCAGATAAAATTGTAGCATGTTACCTTCACTTCCCTATAATGGACAAGAACAATGTGCGAGAGTTCCCTACAACAATATTTAGATACAATAAATGAGCAAGATGATACCAAGAAGAGGTCAATCCACAGTTGGATGCATGAAATAGAAACAATCAATTTCTGGAATATAATTAAATTAAACATAAGAATGTGATCAACTGTTGCTGAATCTTTCTCATCGGCACTAGGTAAAGCAAAGGAAATCACCATTAACCAAGAAGAAACACCTACACAAGGACCAGTATGTGCGTATTTGAAAATTTTCATTTTCCTGGATAAAAATATAAAGGAGAACCTCTAGTGAGATTTTTAATAACATTAAGAAAAAAAAATCTTACTCATCAAGCATCCAGTATGTGCGTCTTTGAAAATTTTCATTTTCTTCTCCGTGTGCATAATAGCAGTGCAACACATCCACACTTCCAGCCTAAAAGCGTGAAACCCATTCAAATTAATAATTTATAAAAAAGAAAGAAGCTATTGATACACGTCCTAGAGCAGAACTCATTTTCAATGGCAATAAATAAATCTTACAGCTTCATTTATCATTTCAGTGCCTGCTAAAGGTGAGTTGTAACTTGTAATAAAACTTATGATGGTGATCTTAGCTTCTATATATTTACCTTAAGTCTCTCATGAGCTTCCCTCACTGTTTTTCCATCCTTTTTCTTTCTCCAGTTGTGGCCATCTTTTCTAAAGTATCTCAGCACCTTCCGATCAAACAGGAAAAGTGAACCACCTAATGTCAAGCAAAAATATAATTAGACAGAGGAACATCTTGAAATCAAACACAGCACACTGATGCTTGACAATAGTGCAGGCCCGAGTCGCCTCATAAAATGTTAAATCTAGAAAATATTACGTGTTTAGTTTGCGTTTGCATTTTTGTTTTCATTTTTAGTGTTTCTGTTTTGAAGATTTTGTGAAAGAAATAGTGAAACCAAGAAATGAAAATAGAAAACAAGATTTTATTGTTTTTCCTATTTTCTCTTTCCCGCAACAAAATCTTGAAAATAGAGAACACTGGAAATTAAAATAGAAAATCAAAATGCGAACCAAGAGTGCCCATGAATAATTCACTCCCCTTATCCCTTTCAAATAGAAGAAGAAAAACAAGTAACAGAAAAAAGAATTTAAAATTCATTTTTGTCCAAATCAAGTAAAAGGAAGTTGTTAAGAACTCAAGACAACTGTTGACTTGGGACGAAGAGAATCATACTTGGCGGCATACGTGCAGGCTCTGGAGCAATTTGGAACATTTTATAATTACTGAGAATTTCACAAATTTCAGCTGGGCGCAGCCATCGATGCTGAGCTTCTATAAGAATTTGCTCAATATCTGTTTCCATGAGAGAATAGCAATTAGATATTGATACAGATTGCTTTAAATAACTCAGAGAAACGCAATTAATAACAGTGATACAGTACTGCTTCCCTAACCCAGGTCAGTGAAGTGGACGGAAAAAAGAGAGAAGAGAAGAAAATGAAATAGAAAATGAAAGCTTCAATTCTTTAGTCAATATATATTGAAGCAAACATGGACAACAAGAGACTGCAATTCACTCCCGATTTACGCATACCAAGATTTGTAAGCAACTTGATTCCCTTTTCACCACTAACAAGATAACTATCTAGTCCGGTTTCTTATGAACCAAGTCAACCAAACTACAGAAATAAGAAAGGGAAAAAAAACTTCTGAGTACTAAGACATGGCAGTTGAAGCTAAGCTAACCAAGTTCAAACATGCAGAGACTATAGACTTCAAAATTCAACACAAACCATTGTCCACCCTTATTCTGAGATGAGAAAGCTGGCTACAAAACCATGCAAAATTTTCTTCACTGAGTAATAATCAGAATTAATATTTTGGGACTGGAAGAAAAAGGCCTCACAGAGTTCTTGTTAAGGGAAATAGGGAAATGTTCCTATAATATGATGCTATTGCTATGATTCTAGCAGTCACATATCTATTTTGGAAATCAACTACAATGAAGAAAGCATGCAAGAGATAATCCGCAAAAAGAGGGTCAAAGAACGCTTACTAAGTTGATTAGGTGGAACATAGCACTTGACGTCAGCCATGGAAATGGAATCCAAGTCACAGTCACTTGGGCTGAGTTAGATTCAACTGCAGTTTTGTAGAACTGTAAGCAGCAAAGCAGAGTTGTCTTTGAGATTTTGGGCGGAAAAAACATTCAGACTAGACAAGGCTACGTATTTTTTTATTTTTTATTTTTTCCCAAAAATCTAAACAAAAAGAGATAGAGATGTTGTAGTACAATGATGAATGAATGTGTAATGTGTAATGTAATGTTGGAAAGTTCAAATCAAGGTTTAACGCGGAGAGAGAATGTAATGATGTTTTTTGGAAGAGATACTGTATTGCTCTTTTTTTTTTTTTTCCGACGCGGGAGTGCGGGACGTACAACTAGCAAGGGTAGTGTAGCAGTGTCAGCATAACGTAATAATAAGTAGAAGCGCCACTTTACACTTGTCAAAGGGTGACGCAAATTTGTTTGACTCATATTTTCTTTCTCAATTTCTATTTGACTAACCTTTTTTTCCTCGAACCTTCGCAAATACCCTTTCTTTCACCCGTAGACTTTCTGGTCCATATTTATATTGCACCTCTGTCTCCTCTTCTTGTCATTTTCTCCACCCGCGATAAATAGTGACTAATACTTATCTAACAAAGTCTTGTTCCACCAAATAGGATTGGGTACAAGAATCAAGACCATTATTACTTATTACATTGTGTTTATGCTTTGAGATGTTGGTTGATTGTCGTAAATCTAACACAACCCAACATAATTTTAAGAACGTCATTGCATCATGGCTATGTATTTCAATGTTTTACGTGCACACTCAACAACTCCTCGTTTTTTCAAGCTTAGAACTGGCTACGTAAAAATAGGCCGAGTTCGCTATAATTAATGACTAAAAATTAAAGAAATTCTTGAGCCAATAAGTTGTTCTTTTTCACCCTTCATTTCATATAAATTCTAGATTACATTAAAATGTTATATATATATATATATATATATATATATATATATATATATATATATATATATATAACAACATTACATTTTATTAAAATAAATTTAATTTGCATATATTATTAAATAATTAAAACCAATTATTTTTAAGACTTATTATTATTTGTATCATAATATGATAATAAATTAATAATTCAAACGAAAGAATAATATAATTATTAATGTATTAAAATTAAGCTTTGATCATATATTAAACTTTTATATTATATTATTCAACCTGCTTTTCCTTGGAGACAGAGAGAGGCTCCTTAAGGACCTCAACCATATTTGCTTCTCAACCCTGCATAATTATTGCATTGTTCGAGGAATTCCGTTGCATTTAAGGGATTAACTTCTTCAACTCATAAGGTACTAACTAAAAGAGAAAAAGAAAGGACCCACCTCAATAGTTTTTTGTCTTCCAAGATAGCAATAGGTCATGCTCAATAGTCAATAGTATGATAATCCCATTCAAACGGACGTCTTGAAAGCAGAAATTTTAACCAAGCTTTATTTACCCTAGCATTAACATAGAAAATCAAGATAAATAAAATGATATTCACCTATTTTAATTTATCATGAATGCAAGGAATGGAAAAAAATGAGTCTGACGAAAAATAGGCACTAAAAATTTCAATGGAAAAATTGCTCACCATGAAAGTCAAATATCAAGAAAGATTTTCAAAATCAACACCAAAAATTTACCTATGAGAAGGGGAGAATAAAAAGATAGATTGATTCATATGGCAAAAATAAGGAACAACATATACATTTAACTTCATAAGATCTTCAAGGAAGGGACTGCGGTTATGACCGTCTTTTTTTTAGTGCATTTGATCCATAAACAGACAAAAACAGAAGCATACAATCAGAAGCTCAGAACAAATCGGTTAAATTTAAAGCATATTAGTAGTGCAATATATAAATACTAAAACAGGAAATTGTGAAAGTTACCTGTGTTACCTAACATAGAGCTCTTCTATCCTCTTCTCAAGACCCTTCTCCAACACATTCTGATCAGCAATTTCTGTGCTGCATCAGTTCTTCCATTCTCTGGTCAAAACCTTCCTTCTCTTCTCTAGCTTGATCTCAGTTTTCACCTGTTTAATGGGGAAAAAGAATTACTTTCACTCTTGAACTTAAAATTATGCCTGAATCCAAGCACTTGTGAAACTGAAGAAAACCAGCTTGCACACACCAAATGAAATACAGATCAGAACCCTTGCCTAAACTAGTAATCCGTCAGCAAAGATAATTATATGCTGTTTAAAGCCTCCTGAATGTCCAAAATATAAAAATCAATTCAAAGGGCTCAATTTAGAGAAGGCTTGAATTTGGACTTCAAAATGAATTTCAGCACAAGTAAAGAAACAACCTGTTTGGATTTGCAAATTGAGAATCACTAGGGAAAAAGTGCATGCCCGGGTGAGTGAGCTTTACATCTAGGTCAAAATGCAAAGCAGAGCATTTTCATAATTTATTCCATTCTTTCATATATAGTGATAAAATTGATAAGGGAAAATATAAAGGATAGTCAAAAACAATCATGACTTTACCCACTTTACAATAAAAACATTGAAAGAAACACATCTAAAGATAAAATAATATTGACCGTCCAAAAATCAAATTTCTGAAATCCTTGATCTGTGAAATATGTAGCCACATCGTTTCTTTTGGCTTATCTGCATTTTTCTCAAATTTCCTAGTAACAAATCTATAGAATGAAAAAATAGTAATCTTCAAGTTAATATAAGATCATTCTAAAATAACAATGAAATTACTAACGGGATATTACTACATATCAAATTCTTTTCCAAATATAATAAATTTAATTTAAAGCTCACGAGTTTAGTTACTAAGCACAAATCTATTTAATAATTTCATAACTCCCAAGGGTATATTTACCCAAGTAAAATGTAAGTCGGTCCAAAAATAACATCCACACTGAGAGAGACAACAGAATAGAACGACAGCTAAAGAATTGTCGAGGCAAAAATAAAATATATCAGAAAATAATGAATATGAAAACAAATATAAGGGTTAAATAGTTCAAAATAAGAAAATATTACCTTCTTGTCATAAAAAGTTTTGGCATGCTTGGTTTTTGCACCTTCATATTTATAACTATATCTTTTTTTTGAAAGAGAAGCTTAACACACGAAGTGGAGCAAAGAGGCTACAACAAAGGAAAAACAAATGAACAAGGATAATAACCGAAGCAACCATAATAACCATGAAAACCCTTTTGTCATCTCCGCGATTGCCATCAACAACAAAAGGGGTCAGCAACTAACCACTCCTTATAACTCTTAAAGGACATGTTGATAATCTCCTCTACCAGTTTTTCTTTATTTTGAAAAATCCTCTGGTTTCGTTCCAACAATATATTCCACATAATAGCACAAAAACACACCATCTATCTCTTGCCCTCCTCATTCCTAATTGATACCTCAGTCCAACTCTGGAAATCACAAGCCTTTCCACGACGAGAAAGCACGGTTGGAAGCACTAGTGTACTTATTGTGAGATGCTACCTATATAAAAGAGAAGGATAGAAAATGAACGTGAACACAAATACAACCAAGAAAAAGGACAGCGTATGTCTATTGAAGGTCAAGACCGAAAGCTAAGTAAAAAATGAAAACCTCGTTCTGCTTTTGAAGGAATATGAAGAAACTGATATCAGGTGCTATCTAACCTCAAATGGAAGACACTTCGAAGTAGGCTCAAGGAAACTTCTAGCATCATCATTTGCATTTTGGGCTTCCCAGTTCTTCAAATTCATCAGCACCCTCATTCACGTTGCCATTTTTAAATCATACAGTGAAGTTACTCTTCCGACCCCAACAAAGGAATGCACAGCGCTTTCACCTACAAAGCCGACAAAACAAGGTATACTCTTTTATAGCAACGAAATCATATTTGAATCTTAACTACATTGCAATATGAAATTTCTTTAACTTAAAACTCTCAATTCTCTAACAAGTTTTTTTTCCCCCTTAATAAAAAATATACCTTGCGTTCAGTGATCATGAGACGGGAACGGGAAGTGAGGGAACCTGCTGCCATTTTGATGCCGAAAGTGTTCCAAGAATCCTCCTGGAGCGCCACAACAGCTCCTCTGAAAAACCTTCCATGCCAAGACGAATTCTCCGACGGTGCACTGGAGCAGCACAACGATGAACTTTCCGGAGTGAAGCCTAGATCGTTCCGAAATGGCTATGCAACTCTATGGAGAAAACGCGCTAGGGTTTTGGAATGCAGCAGCAGCGTTCGGAGGCGACTGTGTACCGGCTGTCGGGGGTCATTTCCGCAGCCGTCGCGGTGCAACGGTGTGGGTTGCCGTACACTCGCGGGAAATTTTAACGAATGTTGATGATACATTGGCGCACTCTGAAGTATGCAGTCGTTTTTTTTTTTTTGGTCATGGGAGGAGAAGAAAAGCATATTGGACCAAAACGATAAAAGGGTCCAAGAGTGTGATGGCAGAGGAAGCCCAATATAGGGATCAACGGATTGGTTATGTCCAGAGTGAAATGTGAGCCCTTTATATATAACGTAGTTAGCGTCAGGTTTAAGCCCAATAAACGCCTCATGTTAGCGTAAATTTTAAGCCCAATGTTCGCGTTTAATCTACGCTAGCGTGGCGGTTATCAGTCCGAAGAATAAAACGGAAATGTAAGCCCAGTCAGCGTGAAAACTAAGGGCCGAGGCCCTTTTCTCCTTCTTTCCTCTTCTAAAATAAAAAATAAAAAAAGCTATCATTTTTATTTATAAATATTCATAAAATGAACAAAATTATCTATAAAAAAAAATAATAATTAATATTCTACTCATAACAGATGAGTTTTATATTATAAAAACATTTAAACCCTAAATATTTATTCTAAATTCACAAATTACTCCGTTATTAGCCTATTATTATTTTCTAAAAATTTGATCATTTTCTACAATACATTATATGAACAGAATAATTAAATCTATGCAAAAGAAATAAAAATACACTAAACCTTAAATAAAATACACCATATTCATATTCTAAGGAGAGTAGTCCTCAACCGTTAAAAATTCCATTGCAACAACTCCCTTTCCCACTAGATTATGATTATTATGCATGTGTCAACAACTAGTAACCAAAACATGCCTTTAGAAAATTCACGGAGAATCCAAATCAATCTCATACGAAGGAAACTTCTGAAGATAAAAATTAGAAGAGCGATAGAGTCAATAAATTTTTTAATTTGTAATTATTAATTAGTTATTATTAATATTTTTAATGATGTAAAATTATATCTAACAGTATAAAATTATTTATTTTTTATTGATTAAGTGCTGATCATATTTAATAAAAATACTGACTTCTAAATTTTCTCTTAAAATTATTTACAATATCATTAACATCACCAAACCTCAGTTATAAGTTCAATATAATTTATAGTGTATATCATAAACCATCATTCACAATAATATTTTAAAATTTATGATTATCACAAGTAAAAATGAAAAGAGTTATTAACCTTAATCTATGATGATAATAATATTAAGAAGAATTCATTTTATTATTCCTTTGCCTTCTTATTTTTGTTTTTCTAATTAAGTTATTGATGATAAATAAAGAATAAAGACTTTGTTAATTAAAAAAAATTGAATTTTAGTTTTTTTTTCATAAAAATCAACTTTTATCAAATTAGTTACATTTTAAATATCTATACAAATTATTTTATTTTATTATTTAATTAAAAATTTTTAAACTAATAAAATAAAATACATCACATACATGAGATATAATATAATATAATTTCTTACATTCTTCCACTTATTAATCCATGTGTTATTATTTTAATTAATAGTTTAAAATATATATTTATCATAATACACATTTATAAACAATTACATGCATAGCTTTATCATGATAAAAATAGAACTAACACACTTAATCAACATAGTCCCTTATATATATATTACAAAGTCAGTCACATTTTTTTCGTTAGACAATACTTGATTATTCTAATTCTATCATTTATACAACAAATTGAAAAACTAGATAACACAAAACATTAATTCATTTGAGCTCAAAATATTAATATTCATACAATACAAACTTCATTAAACATACAGTGCTCTTATAAATTCATAATACCTATTCTTTAAACATAACTAGTAAATGTTTTAGGCAGTAATTCTTTAGTTAAAGAATCAACAACTATATATAATATTGGTGCTAATGTGTTTTTAAAGAGTCTTTTTTACTAATCAATGAAAAAGTATTTTTATAATGGTATAAACTCAAATGTGGTGAACTTCACGTGAAGTTGATAACTGAGAACCGTTAGATAAAAATTTAATCAAATCAGTCAAATCATTTAACGTCTCTCAACTATCAACTTCATGTGAAGTTAACTGGATTTGGATTCTCTAAATTTTGAATTTCACTTTAAGAGTAAAGTTTGATCTTTCACCATTTATTTCATAGGTGAGACCAAGAGAAAATATGAGAGAGAAACCATTCAAGGGTGAGAGATCAAACTTTACTCTCTAAAGTGAAATTTAAAATTTAGAGAATCAAATCCAAGTTAACTGCACTTGAATTTTCATCTTTTATAATTAACATCATCTTTTCAGTAAAACCTTTCAAAACAAAATGAGTTTTGTAGCGTTTAAAGTTACCACGAGAGCCACGCTTAGGCTTAAAAGATCCATTTACACTCAATTCATAATTCCAAAAGTCTCGTACTTTATTTTGTTCCATTAACTTGCCTTTAAACTTATTTTTTATGGCATCTAACCATTTCTCACCATTGTCACTATTAAATATTAATGACTTGTGAAAAAGAAACAGATCATTAGCAGCACTCAAATTATTTTCAAACTCTTGTAAATACACCACATGTTATCAGAAATAGCAGATTTTCTTTTTTTTTTTTGAACCTTTTTAATGCTATTTCTTAGGTTGTTCTATTATCGGCTTCTCATTAACCATGAAATCAATAAGTTCTTGTTCTTCTTGATTGTTATTTAGTCCAATAACAACAGGATCAATAATTTGTTGTTCTCTTCCTCTACTTACTCTTACGCCACCACGCCATGGTTACATAATTTATTAAAAGTATAAAGATCTAATTGCAAATTTATTAAAACTATAGAGACGCTTTTAAATAATGAGTTCTTCCTATTAAGATATAAAAAAAGTGTATATTTGTTTAAGAAACTAAGAAAATTAAAACTATACTACTTGTAAAAAAAAAAGTAGCCCTTTATACTCAACTTAGAGAAGCCCTCAGCATCTCATATTGAGTGAAGGAGATGGTTAAGTGTTTTTGTGAAGATGAAAAGCTCTCCTGTTTTCTTCATATGATTATGAAGTAAACCGTATAAGAACAACAAAATATCCAAATGTAAGGAAACATCACTTAATTGTTTGTGTGAGACATCTTTGATTCTCTCCCACATCTAGTAAAAGGGAAAAGAATGTAATACTACTTGTATTCATATTTCAAACTATATCTGGCTCTTGAATTGTTGCCATAATCATCTATGTAGATTCTACTTTGAGAACTATCTTCATGAACTCGTAAACAAGATAACTAATAGCAGCTGATGGTAACACCTGAAACTCATAAACAACGAATATCAAAAGACAAGAATGAAAAAAGCTTGACACACATGGGCTAAGATTCAAAACTCAACTTTCACAACGAGGTTAAGAATTCAAGACCAGAGTGATATTAAGTTATTAAATTAACTCTAATTTTTTGCTCAATTTTCCTAACTACTAATTCAATTAAATTTAATGTGCACCATAAGAGATCATACCTGAAATAAGCTGGGAATTAGTCCAGCATAAAGTGCAGGAACACCTCCTTGTTCAACAATCTTGACACAAGTTGCCATCGGGTTCAACCTTGTTGCCCGAACTTGCATTTGAAGCTGTCTCCTCACAACTTCAAAGGGGTATGTAGCAGCTTCAGAACAACATCCAGCAATAGCACCATACAACAAAGTTCTAATGGTACCCAATTCAAGTTGTTCCAAAGCGTTCAGCCCTTGACCCTCATCTTTCATATGCTGTAGTCTTCTCTTCCCTTCAGGTGAATGAAGATATGCTGACTTTAAAATATCGTAAACACCATAGAAGACGGCACCTGAAGGTGCCATGCTAACAATAGAGGGTACTAAACCCTTGTAAAGAGAAAAGAATCCCTCAGTTTTGATCATGTGGCGGAAGGCACCAATTACACCTCCCAAGGCTTCACCGCCAGGTGCTACCATTACTGTTCTGATCTGAAAGAAATCACTCTTAGAATTCAGCTACAACTAAGCAAGAAATTGAAGGAAATTGTAACACTATGAAATAGATTCGCAGATTAGAGTGTGATTGAACATCTAGGCTGTTTACTCTCTTAGAATAATGAAGACCGACACCATGAGATACATTCACAGACACAGATGTATATGAATACATGTAGTCTGTTTCGTTGTTAAGACACTGATAAAGAGACATAAACACATTTGTCATTAAAAGCCAATTTTATCTCTAATAAGGAAGAAGTTGTTGGTAATAAGTGGCGAGGTGAGGTTAGAAAATGGAATTTTTAAAATTTTGAAGAGATAAAATTGTAATAAAAATTTATACCTCATGTCTAACATTTATGTCCTATGATACCATGTTCATGTTTGATGGACATGGAACCGAACACAGCCCTAGAAATCATAGACATTATATTAGAAAGATAGGTCGTTCAAAACGGCAGGAAGTAATACTCTTTAATTTCAACTAACACAACACCACCCTATTCAAAAGAGAACCGGATTGAACTGGTGTTTTTGTGCTAGCAACAGCCTTTTTTTTTTCACAAATTAGTACTCATGGTAACTACAATCTATAATTCTCTGACTGCAGCATATCTATCTGCAACCAACAAATGCAACATAGACAAGCCTGCCTTGAATTCCCAAGATATCACATTTCTCTAAGCATAACAAGCCTAACAGAATGAATCTATGTTATCAATAAAGTTTTGATAGCTTCACAGACTCATGAAAAATTTGAAGTCTTGGGGACAAAAGCAAGAAAGTTATAAGAAAGGACAGATAAAAGTAACAGAATCTATATCTCCACTCACAGTGTCCATGGGCAAGCAGAGGAGGGTAGCCGTAATTCCTGCAGCAGCACCGGCAACAAATCTCTCAAAATTTGTGGATTCTTGATGCCCCATCATCCTCATTAGTTTATTTCTGTAAGTATCATAGGCATAAAAATTTATAGCCTTAAAGGGTGCTGTCCGAAGAATATTTACAAAGTTTCCTTTCCAAAAACCTTTCAGCCCTTGAGAAGCCGCAATTGCCTGGATGAGCTCGAAAAGGTTCTTCTGTTCACCACGAACTATGTACTCCAGCTTAAGCCTCTCAAGAGGTGCAACAAAAGTTCTGATAAATCAAAAAAGAATACACAAGATAACAAAATGTGTATGATATTCAAATCAAAATCATAATGCACAGGCAAAGAGAAACAGCATGCAGCACTTCATTTATCTCACTTGATTTCCACTTCTCAATCCAATTGGAAATGTAGCTGTCAATCTTGTCAAACCAAAAATCGAAAAGGAAAAATAAGAATAGTAAAATGCACGATAGCTTTCTTAGAGCAATGAATCAATGAAGTGCAGCGCAGTAATTAAAATCACCAAACAAGATTAAGAGATAGATCAAAGGAATGAAGACCTTGAAACCATGGCAGCCCCAGCCCCAGCCCAGAGATGCTTGGTCATGTTCATAGCACCCGATCCATTCTCTTTCTCTCGAGCTTCCACTACCACCTTCTCAGAATCAGAAGACACAGTTTTCTCAAGGTGCTCCTCCACCAGAATCTCGCCAGAAGATTCTCGAGAAGCGTACTTCTGATTCACATCGCTTCGGTCTATGGACAAGCTCAACGACAAGAACCCACCACCACCTACCCCATAAACTCTACCTTCCGATCTGAAGATTTCGAAACCGACCCTTCTTCTAGGACCTCGAGAGAAACACGAAACCGTAGCCGTGTTGGAAAACTCCTTGTCCGAGGAGGAGGAGGAAGAAGAAGAAGAAGAAGAAGGAACAAAGGAAACGAAGGAGGTGGGAAGCGTGTCAGCATGTAGAAAGAGACCACCTGGGTAGAATGAATCAGAGGGTTCGGGTAGTAGTTTGATCAAGTGTGACATTGTTGTTGCTGTTGTTTGGTACGATGTAAAGGACTATGATATTTGAAAGACAAGAAGGTGACAAAAGCGATAGTAACAAGGAAGAAGTGGTGGGGAATCATGCGATGTCGGAGTCTAAGGTGAGATTGAGAAGGACATGTGCGCGTGTCTTCTTGTTATGCAATTGAAATGAATCGATGAATTTAAATAGCTTACACCGCCGCACCAACAACGCACACTCTCTTCATGTCTTGCAGGTTGGTGGAACATGGTATCACGCTGCTTCATTTAATTAGATTGATTCTCTCAATAAACACTGTCGTTCTTAAAATTTTAATATAACTTCCAGTAGGAAATTTTGTCTCAAATAAGATTTATTTGTGAATTTAAAGCACTTACCTATTTTTTCACGCATTTCGCTGTACTAAGGAAAGAAATATTCTGATTCTGTATGGCGAACAAGGTAAATGACTAATGAAATTTGTATGAATTAGGAAACGAATTCTCTAATTTAAATCTTTATTAAACTGAAGTTCAGAGTTCTCTGAAACATTTTATCTTGGTCTCTTTGGAACAACCTTAAAGCCAACTAATGTCAAACAAACATTGGATAATTATCCCACGCATATAAATATTTATTTTTACGGCTGTTATTTCAGTCGGATTTAAGTTGTAATGGTCAATGTGTTTCTCAAACGGTCAAACCTGACGACTCTGTTTCACATAGGTCCAAGACTCCAAGTAAAAGTTCACCAGAAGAAATGGCAGAGTTGGGTTAACAACTTTACATATTTCTCCGCTTGTGCATATTATGCATTTCTTCGTGAATATGAATAACATCCAGCTAACTAACGATAATTTAGAGGGCCTTGTTTATTATCTGTATTCTTACATCGAGGGACTAATTGTACAAAATAACGGGGAAAAAAGAAAAGTTAACTATCATTCTCCGTATTCTATATCAATATCATTGTAGCAATTTGTGCCCCTCATCAAGTGAATTGAAGGTTTCCTCGAGCAACATTTTTCCATTAAAGTAGTCATCAAGTAAATATCCTTTCTAGCATGCACAACCTCCTCCTTGCTGATCTGCCTGTGACGCATTCCCTGTGGACTTTAAGTTTACATCAACCATGTCTTCCTGTTTTGTGGAAGAAAGACTATCCATCCCTGGCAAGGCAGCAGCAATCTTTCGAAACAAAGGCTGCAATTGTGCATTGGCAGAAGATATTGCAGAAACATGAACAAACATGTGAAAAAGATGATAAGCTTGAGAAAAATATGGTAGTTGATTGTGAATTGATGACCCACTCCAGATGAGATATATTCTGTATTCTATGTAAGAGCAAGAAAGAATAATGCCAGGAAATAGCAGCTTGACAGTCTAATGAACCAAAAATATGGGAATAACCAGGAGAATTCATTAATTTTCACCTTGATGTTGAAGCCTGCTTTTGCACTGGTCTCTATAAACATGACTTCTAACTCACGGGTTTTGGCTTCTCCTTCCTCTATAGAAACTTGCCTGGTTAAGTATCGAAATTGCCTTATAAGATTTCTTACAGAAAAATCACATACTTAAATTCTAAACACAAAGTGCAAGCTACCTGGTAAATTGATTAACAATGCTTCCCACCCATTTGTTTCTTCTATTAACATATCCAAATTCCACGCCCTTAATAACTAAAACAGTTTTTCTGGCCATCCTAAAATTTATACTTAACAATAGTCTACCAGACTTCTTCATATCTAGAATGAAAATAAAAAGAAACTCCAATCTAGTAAACATTAACTTTGTGTAAATATATTAATATAATTAACATATGATAATTTGGCGAGAATTAAGAAACACTTAATTTTGAGTGGCATTTATTAATCTATCTGGTACTGCACTTATATTCTATCATAGTAACCAGAAAGAACATGATAAATTGATAATCATTTGTCGGCCAGGAATTTGGGAACTAAGCAAGATGAACTGCAACATAATATGAAGACTCCATTGTTATAATTAGTGTACAACTAAAACATATATAAAGTCAGCAAGACAGCTATGCATGCAAATTTTTTTTAAATAAAAATCAAAACACCAAATTTAACAACTCATTGCTCACCTCTTATCAACAAGATCAGTTTTGTTTCCAACCAAGACAATAATAACATCAGTGCCGCGTTCTTGGCGAACCTCCTCAACCCACTTGGTAGTGTTCAAAAATGATTGCCTGTCTGCATGAGAACGGGTTGGGAAAGTATTCATATAATTATATATTGCTCTTGAAGAAGTCTTCAATTATCTAAGAATCACTTCAGATAAAAAAAACAAACAAGAAAACAAGCATGCATGCATGGGCACACCCATGTTATAGAAAGCATTCAGGTCCTAAGAAATGTGATTACAAACTTCTTCATGAGAAAAAAAAAAAAAAAAGAACATAATCAACACTCACTAGCTACATCATATACAATAACTGCAACAGAAGAATCTCTTATGTAGCTTGGAATGAGACTTCTAAATCTTTCTTGCCCAGCAGTATCCCTGTGAAATTAAAACGCACGGAGCTCAGTAATAATAAAATAAAACATAATAAACTAAAATGAATAAAGGGGGAATATATGCCCATGTTGCCAAACCATCAGTAATATAGCTTTTGAAATGTAAATATGCTGGGTTTGTACTTTGTATGTATGATTGAAGAGGAATTTAGCCTACCAAAGCTGTAAACGAACTGTCCGATCTTCAAGATACATTGTTTTTGACAAAAAGTCAATACCAATAGTAGCCTGAAATTTATACGGGAAAAGCATTGTGAGCAACCTAGCATGATATTGATAACTACTCTGAATAAGCAGAATTACAAGACAGCAGAAATTTCAAAGACGAGCACTTTTATGATAACAGAGATCTTCTTCAGAATCATTTACTTTCAACTTTCAACTACTAGCTATCCTTCCGATTCTCTACACTTCACTTCCAGAATGGTTACATCATAACTCATAAGTGACAATGAGTTTTCAAACAACTGACTTAGTTCCTCCTAGCAGCTACTATGCCAATCACAATTTGGTGTTCTCTTAATAAATTACAGTGAATTTCAGAAAAATTACGGTACAAAATTAAACACTAATTCTTTCAATAATATCCACCTCCTCATGAATCATGATCTTTCATAATTGAACATTGATGAACACACGCGTCTTTCAAAACTACACCAGAAATGATCTCGTTGCTCCTTTTCCCAGACAACGTGACCGATTAAAATTAAAAAAATAGCGATGCATAAACAAATGTCAGATCGATCCACGTAAAAATCATACACATGCAACAAGGAGCGCGTCGTAAATTCTCCATCGGTGAGAGATTAAAATCAATACATACATTAAGGTTTAATCATGCGAGACAATAAAATTGTGAATGAGATTGGGACGATACCTGGTAGGTGGTGTCGAATTTGTCGTACATGAAGCGGGTGATGATGCTGGTTTTGCCGACGGATTGATCGCCCAGGAACACAAGCTTGTATTTGGCGAGAGGGGACACCGTCGACATTTTCCTTCAAAATCTTGTTTTTCTTCTTCTTCTTGTTCTTGAGATCTGAATCTGAATCTCCAAAATTCGAAATGAAATGAAAGTTAGATTGAGAATAACCGATGGATGT
Organism: Arachis hypogaea; assembly: GCF_003086295.3. Classification (NCBI taxonomy): domain Eukaryota; kingdom Viridiplantae; phylum Streptophyta; class Magnoliopsida; order Fabales; family Fabaceae; genus Arachis; species Arachis hypogaea. Next base: position 140,190,233 of record NC_092048.1, read on the forward strand.
TCAGAGCGCGTTTCCACATGAAAGAAGCAGTTTTGGAGCGAAACCTATTTATACGTAAAAGCAGCAGCAGAAACCGCCAACCTCGATGAGGACCACATCTCCTTTTAAACTTCTCTCAATTCTCACTTCAATCCTCCTCCCCCATTTACTTACTTATACTTTTATATTTTTATTAAAAAAAATACTATATTATTCCGTGTTTATTACATAAATAATAAGTTTGGTGCAGAGACAGGAGGGAAAAAGAAAGGAGGCAAGTAGTGACTTGGTCTTTACTGTAATTATATATAGGATATATGTTTAAAAAAATTATGTAATTTAATAATTTTATATGTATTATTTTGTATATATGATGAGTTTATATTTTGATTATTTTATTTATTAATAATTTTTACTTAATTAGTTTAATATTGTATACTCAAATGTTTATATTTTTCAAATTAGTTTTTATATATTTATTTTTAAAAAATTGTTTATTTTTTTAATAATATTAATATATTTAATATTATATTATTATATAGAATATTAATAACAATTTACATTGTTATATTTTAATAATCATATGGTATATCTTACATTTTTTTTTTGAAAAATACATATTATATCTAAGTTACTTTTATGTAATAAAAATATAATAAAAAAATAATTAAAAAATCATCTGAATTCGATCTCTTCGTATTAAAATTTTTAAATTTGTTTCTGTACAGAGATAAAATATAATTTTTATTAGAATTTAATTTTCATGTAATAACACTCTAATAGTGTAGTTTTACTTTTACACAAATATCTATTTAGGCATTACCATATTATAAAAAATAAATAATTTATAAATCTATGTTCACTGTTTATGTTCGCGTATTAAACTCTCTCTATGAACAATGGTTCACATATTATATTTTAAATATATTTATGTTAAAATCTATTAACAAATAGTATGTACAATAATCCAATCCACTTTAAGTGTTTAAGTACGCTCCTTTATCTACAAGGAAATTGCTGTACTCTTTGCCATCTGAAGTTCCCTTGTTGCCGGGGAATCATGTGATTATAATTTATAAATGCAGTAAACAAGTTATATATTCCAAGAAAGCTTATGAATTATGATACAGATGTCCATTAACTTATGAGCCACGACCCTCTACAGCTGCAGAAGAAATAGTTTGTACGGTCCTAGGGGGACACATCATGGCCCAATATGGGAAAAGGCCAGGTTTATCATATCCAATATGATTTGACTTAATCGCTGAATTTTTGAAGTAACTGAATTCAACATTTTGTTTTTAATTTTGGTATTATAGTTTTTATCCCTGTAATTGATTTGGTACAATAATTTCCAAGAGTGAGTGATATTAACAAATCTAGGTAAAAATAAATCACACCTAGACTTAGTGATGTGTATAGTAGCTGAATCGTAATTCTTTCATATTAAATTATCAATCAATATATTCATATATAACAATGTTTTGACAGTCTTAAGAAGGAAAGAAACAATCCAACAACCGTTATAACTATAGCCCCACACAGCCACAATGACCACATATTCAATTCTCAGCATTAATGTGGAGTGTAGACATAAGCATATAACATATCATTTAATCATCACAATGAAGTGTCTAGTGTCTACTCTATCCTAAGTACACTGCAGATTGTAGATATCTAAAAGGATCAGAATGAAGCCTCTTCAAGTGACACAAGCACAACAAGACCCTCAGAGTCACACCGATTGCATTGATCAAGCTTCAGACAAAAGCATAGTAGTTCCCAACAAACATGTCACAATAGCTGATAGCTTCAAAGGCGAACATTCATGGTACCTTTACTATTACAAATAGTAATACTGTATCTATAGTTTAGGCAGAAGAAAAAAACAGTGCTGACAGTATTTGTATTTGTATGTACAAGTGAATTTATTTTTTTATGTATGCCTAAGTATAATTCAAAATTCAATCACTCCCTTGTGATTTTCTCCCCTATATTTGGGCTTTTACAGGTTCATCACTACTCATATCCCAACAGACTTTTCAATTCAAGTCCAAGAAACCACCTACAATGTTCACAAGGTACAAATAAACATCATAGATTGTTTAGACCCAAAAGGAATAATAATAATAAGAAAAACATAGCATAAACAAATGTTGCTAATAAATTTTCCCTCTTATCTGCCCTATGGTTTGGTTCAGAAACATTAACACTATCAGTAGTAATCTTTTTTACCAGTCTTCATCTCCATAAGTGCACAATTCTACTACAGACATTAGACAGCTAATAACCATTCTTTCCTTCATAGTATGGGTATTTTGGTTTTCTCCAAACCCTTTGGGATAGGAGAAAAAGAATTGCCCCAAGTGAGAAAGAAGAGAATGTCAGAGGCAGATTAAGAATCCTCCTTAAAAGAAGACCAAACAGTAGGAAACACTAACAGGGGACACTAACACTAATTCTCTGTAACAGTTCCCATTGATCTCAAAATGTGGCTACTTAGGAAGATTGGAAGTCCAGCCTTTGATCTCGAATTCTGGCAAGGAGCTCAACCTCGAAAACTTTCCAGGTGGATTCAAGACATTTGAAACAATTCTAAAATTCTGCTATGGCTTCCCTATAGATTTCAACCCAGAAAATGTGGCTGCACTGAGATGCGCAGCGGAATTCCTAGAGATGACCGAAGAACTAGAAGATGGAAATCTCATTTCCAAGTCTGAAGCTTTCCTAACATTTGTTGTGCTCGCTTCATGGAAAGACACCATCACTGTACTGAAATCTTGCGAAACTTTATCTCCATGGGCTGAGAACCTCCAAATTGTCAGAAGATGTTGTGATTCCATTGCTTGGAAAGCTACTAAAGATGAACTCACTTGCGAAGATGCAGCACCTAATCAAGAGACCTGGTGGTTCAATGATGTAGCCGACTTCCGCATCGATCACTTTATGCGGATCATTTCAGCAATAAGGGCGAAAGGAACTAAACCAGAGATCATAGGTAAATGTATCATGCAGTATGCAAAGAGATGGCTACCAGGAATGGATATGGAGTTAGAAGGAATAAGAGGATATGGTCATGGAAAAAGTAGCCTAGAGTTCAGTATTTTTACTGGGAGAAAGAAAGAAAGCACAGGACACAGCAAGGATCAAAGGACAATTATTGAAAACCTAGTCAGCATAATTCCCCCTCAGCAAGGAGCTGTGTCATGCAAATTTTTGTTGCAGATATTAAAGCTGGCAAGGATGTATTCTGTATCGCAAGCTCTGACTTCATATCTGGAAAAGAGAATTAGTACGGTTTTGGAAGATGCTGAGGTGAATGATCTTTTAATTCCAAGATATCAAAATGAAGAAATGGCCAAGTGAGTATGCAGCCATTTCTTTTACACATAGGCATTAATACACAATGACAGTTCCAACTCTGCAACCCCATACACCAAAAGAACAACCCATTTTTGTGAAAACAACCAGTGACACTAATTTTTGTATTTTGCTTTTTCCTTTCTTTTTCCCTATTCCTAGCATGCCTAATTCTTCAGATGAATGCACTATGCACGACGTAGATGTAGTGCAACGAATTGTGGAATACTTCTTGATGCATGAACAACAGCAAATGCAACAGCAACCAAAGTTGGCGAGATTTAACATTAGCAGGCTCTTGGACAATTACCTAGCTGAAATTTCAAGAGATCCAAATCTTTCAATTACTAAGTTCCAAGTTTTAGCTGAATTGCTACCTGAAAACACTCGAACATGTGATGATGGTCTATATAGAGCCATTGACACCTATCTCAAGGTCATCAATCCAACTCTTAGTTTTTGTGTTACAGATACAAAGTATTTTATGTTCTGATATTGACATGTTCTGTGCAGACCCATCCTTCACTGACAGAACATGACCGTAGAAGACTATGCAAAACAATGAATTGTGAGAAACTTTCACTTGATGGGTGTACACATGCTGCACAAAATGATAGACTGCCTCTAAGAACAGTTGTACAGGTTAAGTTTACAAGAACTCTAGAACTTGATTTTCAATTCCTTCGTACTCATAGCCTACACTTCCATTGCAAGGATTAAATTCTCTGAACATTGCAGTAAAACAGAATTGGTTTGTTAGAGCAGTTTAAAGAGAAGAAATGTTGACACATGAAATAATCATTGCATTACAATATTCTACAGTTAGAACTAAAGATTATCAGGTCCATTTTCATTAGATGATTGAATTCAACAATATAACACACTGGAACCGGTTCAATTCACAACTATGCATGCCATCTAATATAGTTACAATCAAATAGAATATTTTAGAGCCAACATGACCGGAGTGATGGCTGTCATCTGAACACTACACAAGTCATGCAGGTTCTATTTTCAGAGCAAGTAAAGATGAGAGCCGCAATGCAAGAGAAAGAGCAAGAACAAAGTGGAATTAATTCTGAACAGGATGAAAACCAAACATCTGCAAGTATGGACATCAAAACACTCAAATCAGAGCTTGAGCACGTAAAGTCCAAGATGATAGAACTGCAGAAAGATTACTTCGAATTGCAACGGGAATATGAAAAGTTGAACAAGCCGAAAAATTCAACTGGCTGGAGTTTAAATTGGAGGAAGATTAAGAACTCATTTCATGTAAAACCAGCAGGAGATGAAATTGGAGATGAACAGGATGTACCAAAGTCACCAGAACCTGTTCAACAAAAAGGAACCCCTAGAAGAAGGACCTCGATGTCTTAAAGTATTTCAACAAACGAAGAAAAAAATCTCGTGTGAGAAAGACTTCTCTAGCCATTTTTTGTATGAAACATATAGATTAAATTACGTACCTAAATTTATTATGGACTCCGAAGACAGAAAAGTTCCTTGATACTTGCATACACAAACAAGTAATAGATGCTTAATAAGAAAATGAAATTACTTTCTGAACCGATTGCATCAATTATCCAAGTTCATGGACTTCAAGGACATAGTTTATTGAGCATTAAATCATTAACTCATATTTTAGCAACGATAAAAGATGAGTTCAAAGGGGGCAAAAAAATCAAAAAAATAAAACTCCATATCTGCAGAAAAATGAGGCTGGAGAGGGAATAATGTTTGCATTCATAATATAAGCACTATGCAGTTAAATTGGAAACATAAATAACCATACTATCTGCTTTAATACTAAATAAATTCCTTCTAGCTGCTGCTGATTATATATATTTATATAAAACAACAATACTCCATAACTTAAATTCCCAGGTGTTACATTATTATGGCATGCATATATTGATGAGGATAGAATATAGAAACTTAGAATATATTCATTCCTGATTTACTTAAACATCAGTGTTCATGAAACAAGGTTGCCCATTTGAATTCTAAACAAAGTTATGAGACAGGACCACATAATTCTGGAGATACAGTGGTCCAAAAGAAAATGACTCCTCTGAACATTACAAATGTACTACAACCTTGGATCAACCAAGAGCGGTGCTCAGTACATGCCAGGGGGACATCCCCCCCCCCCCCCTCCTTTTTCCTCTCTCACCAACACAAAAAAAAAAAATTCATACATAAGTTCTTAATTTTCTAGTTTGGGCCCTCCCCTTGATTTTTTTTTTCTTTTTTTGCCTCCTCTGAAGTTATATTTTCATGTTGCTCCCCTTCAAATAAAACCTCTAGCTCCGCCCTGCTTGGATCTCAGGTAAAATATTTGTTTGGCTTTTCCAATCCATGATTTGAGTGTTGTTTGCAAGTTGGGATTTTATATAGAAAAACGGAAAAGCGGCAGAGCTTGAAGAATAAAGTGGACTCACAATTGCTCTTCAAGAGTAAAAAATCTTTTCAAAAAAAAAAAAAAAACTTTTCTTCCCTTTCTTCTCTTGTAAAACCTCAACTTACAAACACATCAAATATAGGGGAATCTGATCTTACTTCTTAGTGCTAGTTTGATATAGTTTGTTGTTCAAATGAAAAATAATAAGAAAAAGAACTAAACAAATCATTGAATAGCATAATCCCAATCAATCATTAAACTTCACCAAAAATCAATGCACTATTCACATGTATGGGAGAACTTATCAGTTATCACAAGCATTGAAAAAGAAGAACCAAAAGGAAAAAGTGATCACAACAGAAGAACATTGAAACCAGTATATAGTTGCTCCAAATGAAAGCTAGCTATCACTGCAAGGTCATCATCTTCTTGTTCTTCTTCATGTATTCGTCATGTACGATAGTGGCAGGTGAAGGATAAAAAATGGGTAGTTGGAAAGTGGGTTCTTGAGGGTGACGTAGGCCTTCTTATAATCGGGTCTGTTTCCAACCAAGGATTCACCTTTTGCAAGCCAAACACGCTTCGTTTTGCCCTTCATGTTCAAAGTTCGCACCTTTTGAACCTCCAAGCCGTAGAAAGATTGGAGCAACTGCTTAATTTCGAGCTTCGTAGCTGAAGGGACCGTCTTGAACGCAATTTCGTGGACGTTGTTGGTGTTGTTTGAGGAAGTGGGTATAAGAGGAATCAGAGGAATGTTTAGAACATGTGCCATGATTTCTTTTTCGATTTAACCCTTCGGTTCCGTTGCTGATAATCCCAATATGCCTCTGTAATTCAATTCCAACTCCAACTGCGCGCTTTCCTTAAATCCCTGCTTAAAACCTTCTTCCACTCACCAGTTACCTTGTACCTCCTCATAATGCTGAATGATGCGGGCCCGATCACATGATTTGTTGGGAAACAGGGCCTAAGCCTAGAAGAAAAAAAACCCAAATACTACATTTCTTTCGGAGCATCGTAGCCCCTCTGCTGTCATTTATTCCCTTGTGGCATTTTTTTAATCCGGTAGTTTTCGGCCCGGGCCCGGTTTGCAGAACTGAGTCCGGATTACGGAGTTGGCCGTGTAATGTACCCAAAAAATTGCATGGAGTAGGCTCCTCCATGATGAAGCAGCTTGTGTAGCTCAGAAGATTCTATTTGATACAGTAACAAACTCTTTATATAATTGTCCACTGATATTTATTTTTTTTATAATTATTCAAATACTAAATATAAAAAATAATTATTTTTAGTAATATTATGATACGTCACTAGGAACACGTATAAAATTATTTATACAGAGTACATTAACTTCTTATTCTTTACCTTGTTTTTGTTATATAAACCTTGGTCCTTAATGACTCATTGGCATTTGGCAATCCCTTACTTCCTTTGCTTACAAACCTCTTCACTGAAACCTATGTAGTATGTCAAGTCATTGGATTTTAATAGGGCTGAATGACAGTTGATGGAGGAAAACATTCAGCTATCACAACTCACAAGAACATATTAAAACTTTGGATCAGTCCGTCCTTATTGTCCATGCATTGCAGCACCATGACAAGAATTATAATATTTCTGTTTCACTTGGGGAAAATAATTAAACAGTAAATTATTTCTCCGTAGTTTTCTTAATCAAGATTCATGAAAGGTAACATAGGCATTGGTTTTCACTTTTTCTATGGATATATATCGAACAGGTGACCACACCGTAAAAAAAAAAAAGAAAAAAGAAAAAAATTGAACAGGTGACCAAAATGATTCCCTCATTCAAGAAAGTTCAGGGATATTTAACGAAGAGAGCTCTGTATTACATAGTAATTCTACTTGAGACCGAGACGGCCTTCAAAAGAATGTTTGCCTTCTATAATTTACAATATGCTTACAGATATTCTGGAATAACAACATAGTGTAAGTGGGGGAATTAGTAAATAACTTTCCCAAACTCTGGTGGTCAGATTTTATGATTCCTTCTTCTTAATCTTAATCTGGTACGGGTATTTCTGGTATATTGAGATACTACTAACCACTATTGGAAGAGCCACAAGGCAATACATTGAAGGTGGTTCTCCTTCGAATAAGAACTGTAGCAATGCTGTGACAAGTAAAGCAGAAACGATGACAAAACCCTGCAACCACATTGAATTAATGCCATCATTACTAACCTTTGAACAAAAAAGACAATATATGAAGAGTTTCATCCTAATATATTCCAGCCTATCCTTTGCAAAATTCTCATCATGTTCAGCAAATCCAAAGTTCATCGACAAGTTTTTGTTGCTAAAGTAGCAATTACTCAGTTAATTACAATAGTTCTGTGCGTTTACTGCCTCTACCTATCCACCAATAGCAGTATAAAGTATCGTAATGTATTAATGTTGCAAAGTATGACATGACAAGTCATCTATCATATGTCAAACTTACCTTTCTACACCACCAGCATGACTTTACTAAACCAACGAGAATTCACCAACGGCATGAAATTATGGTATCTGATAATAATAAAAAAATGTTACTCTTTTTTTTTCCCTTTTTAGTGTTTACACATCAATATAAAAATGTACTAAAATGTTACAAATCACCTACTGGTACTTGAATCAATTACTTG